>NC_057801.1:437792526-438092526 GCF_018294505.1 Triticum aestivum | reverse complement strand
TTTTTTTCAGGTTCCTCCAGCTTCGGCCCCTTCGGTGCCAGCCCCGCGCGCCCCTCGAAGGCCCCTCTGGCACGGCGCCTTCTGCCGCCATCGCCCGGTTTTTCGACTCCTTCCCCAGAGGTCAAGTCTGACCGGGGCCATGGATCCCTGTCTCCCTCCTACGAGGTTGAGCCGATGGGTACTACACCCGCCACCCCAGCGACGGGCTCGGTATCCTCCTCGCCCGTCGCCCCCTCGGCCACCGGCTCGGCTGGCGGCACTGCCGCCGCGGCCCTCGCTGTTGATGCCTCAGCCCCCGTCACCAGCGTCGCGGCCCCTGTCGCCGGTGCCCCCGCAGCCGCCAGCGCCCCTGTCATGGCCGCGACCCCTGTTGCCGCTGCGGGTGGCCCCTCCGCCGTCGGTGCCCCTGTCATGGCCGCGGCCCCTATCCCCGCCGCTATCGCCGGCCTTGCTGCCCCGCCTCTTGACGTGATTACCCGTGCTCGAGCAGGAGTGCTTCGGCCGAGCACGCGATACTCCTTCGACGAGTATGTGTGCGCCGCCTCGACATCGATGCCATCACCCGTCCCCACCTCCGCTTGTGCTGCCCTTTGGGATCTCCATTGGCTAACTGTGATGCAGGAAGAGTTCGACGCCCTATAGGAAAAATTGCACATGGCAGCTTGTTCCGTGACCCCCTCGTGCCAATATCATCACTGGAAAGTGGGTGTTTCGCCACAAGACTCGCCCAGACGGTTCTCTCGAGCGCTACAAGCCTTGGTGGGTGGCTCGTGGATTTCGGCAACACGCGAGGGTGGACTTCATCGATAGCTTCACCCCGGTTGTTAAACCGGGCACGATCTGCACCGTGCTCCAGTTGGCGGTCTCGTGCGCCTGACCTGTGAACTAGTTGGATGTCTCCAACGCCTTTTTGCACGGCCATCTTACCGACCAGGTGTACTGTGAGCAGCCCACTGGCTTCGTTGACACCGAGCACCCAAACTTTGTGTGCTTGCTCTCCCGTTCTCTTTATGGCTTGAAGCAGGCGCCGCGGGCTTGGTACTAGTGTATCGCAACCTTCCTGCAGTCTCTGGGATTTCGGTCCACTCGCTCCGATGCCTCACTCTTTGTGTATCATCGGGGAGCCGACACTGCATATCTGCTGCTCTACATCGACGACATCATCCTCACGGCATCCGCCCCCGATCTCCTTCAGCGGCTGACTTCTTGTCTTCATGATGAGTTCGCCCTCAAGGACTTGGGGCCCCTACACTACTTCTTCGGCATCGAGGTGGTCCACCCGACTGACGGCTTCTTTTTGCATCAGCATAAGTACGCCCTCGAGCTCCTAGAGCGTACCGGTATGCTTAACTGCAAGCCAGTGCCCACCCCCGTCAACACTGATGTCTACTACACAACCTTCTTCTTGTAGACGTTGTTGGGCCTGCAAGTGCACAGGTTTGTAGGACAGTAGCAAATTTCCCTCAAGTGGATGACCTAAGGTTTATCAATCCGTAGGAGGCGTAGGATGAAGATGGTCTCTCTCAAGAAACCCTGCAACCAAATAACAAAGAGTCTCTTGTGTCCCCAACACACCCAATACAATGGTAAATTGTCTAGGTGCACTAGTTCGGCGAAGATATGGTGATACAAGTGCAAAATAGATAGTAGATATAGGTTTTTGTAATCTGAAAATATAAAAACAGCAAGGTAACAAGTGGTAAAAGTGAGCGTAAACGGTATTGCAATGATAGGAAACAAGGCCTAGGGTTCATACTTTCACTAGTGCAAGTTCTCTCAACAATAATAACATAGATAGATAATATAACAACCCCTCAACATGCAACGAAAGAGTCACTCCAAAGCCACTAATAGCGGAGAACAAACGTAGAGATTATGGTAGGGTACGAAACCATCTCAAAGTTATCCTTTCTTTTCTATCTATTCAAGAGTTCGTAGTGAAATAACATAAAGCTATTCTTTCCGCTCAATCCATCATAGAGTTCATACTAGAATAACACCTTAAGACACAAATCAACCAAAACCCTAATGTCACCTAGATACTCCATTGTCACCTCAAGTATCCGTGGGCATGATTATACGATATGCATCACACAATCTCAGATTCATCCAACCAACATAAAAGTACTTCAAAGAGTGCCCCAAAGTTTCTACCAGAGAGTCAAGAACGTGTGCCGACCCCTATGCATAGGTTCCCAATGTCACCAAACCCGCAAGTTGATCACCAAAACATACATCAAGTGGCACATGATATCCCATTGTCACCACAGATAATCACGGCAAGACATACATCAAGTGTTCTCATAAAAGACTCAATCCGATAAGATAACTTCAAAGGGGAAACTCAATTCATCACAAGAGAGTAGAGGGGGAGAAACATCATAAGATCCAACTACAATAGCCAAGCTCGGGATACATCAAGATCGTGCCATATAACACGAGAGAGAGAGAGAGAGATCAAACACATAGCTACTGGTACATACCCTTAGCCCCGAGGGTGAACTACTCCCTTCTCGTCATGGATAGCACCGGGATGATGAAGATGGCCACCGGTGATGGGATCCCCCTCTGGCAGGGCGCCGGAACGGGCTCCCGAGAGGTTTTTGGTGGCTATAGAGGCTTGCGGCGGCGGAACTCCCGATCTATTTTCTGTTCTGGAAGTTTTACGATACGTAGGTATATATGGGTGCAGGGGGTACGTCGGTGGACCTCCGGGGTGCTCACGAGGTAGGGGGGCGCGCCCCCCACCCTTGTGGGCAGCCCGGGACTCCCCTTACGTGCAATCCAAGCCCATCCGGTTGGTTTCCTTCCAAAATTAACTTCTCTAGTTGATTTCGTTCCGTTTTGACTCCGTCTGATATTCCTTTTCCTCGAAACACTGAAATAGGCATAAAACAGCAAATCTGGGTTGGGCCTCCGGTTAATAGGTTAGTCCCAATAATAATATAAAAGTGGATAATAAAGCCCAATATTTCCTAAAACGGTAGATAAAGTAGCATGGAGCAATCAAAAATTATAGATACGTTGGAGACGTATCAGACACGATGGTGAAGGTCTCTACTCTAGAGGGGTCTCTCGCGTCCGATGGAGCGTTTTATCGCTCCATTGTTGGTGCTTTACAGTATCTGATGTTGATTTGACCCGACCTGCAGTACGCTGTTCAATAGGTGTGCCTCCACATGAACGCTCCACGTGACTCCAAATGGACCTTGGTGAAGCGTATTCTCCGTTATATATGCGGCACAATGTCTTTGGGACTAACCCTGATGGCCTCCGCCTCCACCGACCTTGTGGCCTACTCGGTTGCTGAATGGGCTGGCTGCCCAAACACTCAACGCTCCACGTCAGGCTACTATGTCTACCTTGGGCCCTCGTTGATCTCTTGGTCATCGAAGCGGCAGCCCACGGTCTCCCGCTCCAGCACCGAGGTAGAGTATAGCGTCGTGGCTAGTGCCATGGCCGAGTGCTCTTGGCTCCATCTGCTGCTCCAGGAGTTGCTTTGTGATGTTCATAAAGCCACTCTTGTCTACTGCGATAACATCAGCGCGGTCTACCTTTCCGACAACCCGGTGCACCATCAACGTATGAAGCATATTGAGCTCGATATTCACCTCGTGCGCTAGCAGGTTGCCCTTGGTCGTGTTCGGGTTCTTCACGTGTCGTAGTCGCAATAGTTTGCTGATGTAATGACTAAGGGATTGCCTACTCCCGTCTTTGAGGAGTTTCGGTTCAGTCTCTGTGTCTCTGGCGACGCTTCGACTGCGGGGGGTGTTCAGTTGTATTTTGTGTTGCATGTATATTAGAGTTGTGGCCCACCTCCAGTCTTGTATAGTTGAGGTAGAGGCCTTCCCTTGTAATTATATATACGTGCACCAGCACCCCATCAATACAACATCTATTTTATTGCAGTCTGTCTCGTCTACAGGGATGAGAATGGGGAGGCGGATGTCCATATTGGGCCGGCTTGGTGTCAAGGCGCCCAACGCGCGGCCTCAACCGCAACTTGTCCGCGGTAGACACAGGGGAAAATACAATCAAAAGCTAAAATAAAGCATTTTAACATAGTTAAAAAACTAAAACATATTTAAAATTCCACCGTCAAAGTGCCGCCAAAGGAGGGTTGAGAGGAGGAGGTTTCCAGTACTAACCCGATGGACATTCTAAGTACTAAGCTCCAACGCACCGCCAAAGCACTTCGGAGGTGGGGCCAGAGGAAACAGAGTGCCATGAATTTGCAGTTTCAAGCAGCTAACGAGATCATTCTTCATCTGGATACAGCACATGAGGCAAGAACCCTATCTGCTCAGGAGAGAAAACTCAAGGGCTTTTTAAAAGGTAAATGCCGGGCTCTGGCATCCTTGGAGAGAGTTCGACTGAGACAAAGAGCAAAGATTAGAGATCTTTGGGAAGGAGATGCTAACTTGAAATACTTTCATCTCAAAGCTAATGGGCGCAGAAGGAAACATCTCATACCCTACCTGCAGTTTGGAGAACGCATGGCATCCTCCATGGAAGAGAAGTTAAATCTGGCATATGATTTCTTTAGGGATTCGATCGGGGTCCCAACGGCTAGGCACAAGGTTATCAATCTAGAGCGGTTGGGCCTTGGTAAGATATCTACGACATCCTCCTAGGCTTTGGAGGCCCCTTTCTCTAGAGAGGAGATCAAGAAGGTAGTGGACGATATTCCTTCTGACCGGGCCCCTGGACCCAATGGGTTCTTAGCGCGAATGATTTCATGGCGGTGATGGAGGCCCTTTACCATGGCTGTTTCTCCTCTTTCAGTGGGTTGAACACTTCCATTCTCACGCTTTTGCCAAAGAAGGAGAGCTTGATGCAGCTGGCGGATTTCAGGCCTATCAATCTAATCCATGGAGAGGCCAAGATCTTCGCAAAGGTGTTGGCAGCTCGCTTGGCCTGTTGCTACCAGGAACATATCCAGAGCCCAGAGTGCTTTTGTCACTAGGAGAACTATACATGTGAATTTAAAGTTTGTTCAGAATGCTGCCAGAGCTCTGCACCAGAAAAAACACCCGTTTGTGTTGATGAAAATTGATATATCCAAGACATTTGATTCATTGTCTTGGGAATTTCCCATTGGAGATTTTGCAGGTCAGAGGTTTTGGCAACAAATGGTGTTCTTGGATCCGTGGTCTTCTGAGCTCGACCTCCTCCTCGGTTCTCATCAATGGGGAAACCAGTACGCCTTTCACCCTGGGTAAGGGAGTAAGGCAGGGTGACCCTCTATCGTCGGCACTCTTCATCTTAGCCATAGATGCATTGCAAGCAATGCTCAATTGGGCTACGAGTCAAAATCTGCTGGCTAAGCTTGGTGTAGACAGTAGGACACCGAGGGCCTCTATCTTTGACAATGAGGCGGTTATATTTTTCGCGCCAGTGGCGTCTGATCTCCAGGTCATCTCTGCAATTCTTGAGGTGTTTGGGGAGGCCTCGGGGCTGTGAATAAATTTTGAGAAGAGCTCCGTCACGTGCATCCCGTGTGGGGAGGACCGGGCTATGCAGGCGTGGCTGCTTTTTTCAATTGTCGGCACACACAAATCACATTAAAATACTTGGGGCTGCTACTCTTGATCTACAAATTGAAGAGACATGACATTCTACCTCCGATTGTCAAGTACTCCAGCAAGATGAAAGGGTGGAAGCCCAAGCTGTTGGCTCCAACAGGCAGAGTAACCCTGACGAGCTTGGTTTTAATGGATCTACCAATTCACTTTCTGTCAGTTATCCCATTACCGACTTGGGCGCTCAAGATTATTGACAGTATATATAGAGGCTTTGTGTGGAAAAGCGAGGAGGAAATCAATGGGGGCCACTACCTGGTCCCATGGGCCCGAGTTTATAGGCCAAAAGAATGGGGTGGACTCGGCCTTTTGAACCTAAAATATTTTGGAATCGCTCTTTGATGTCGATGGCAGTGGCTGAGATGGGATCTTGAGCAACGACTTTGGAAACTCCTTCCTGACCAGCAAGACAAGGAAGCCTCCGCTTTGTTTGCGGCTGCGAGTCGGGTGGTACTGGGGAGCGGCAACACTGCTAGGTTCTGGACGGATATCTAGACACCGGAAGGCCGTAGTATTACATTGTTGGCACCAACTTTGTTTTCCTTTGTGAAGGATTCTAAGCTGTCGGTCAGGGAGGCATTGCACAATAGTAGATGGATCAAGGACATGATGACCCACAAGTATAGGGGATCTATCGTAGTCTTTTCGATAAGTAAGAGTGTCGAACCCAACGAGGAGCAGAAGGAAATGACAAGCGGTTTTCAGTAAGGTATTCTCTGCAAGCACTGAAATTATCGGTAACAGATAGTTTTGTGATAAGATAATTCGTAACGGGTAACAAGTAACAAAAGTAACAAGGTGCAGCAAGGTGGCCCAATCCTTTTTATAGCAAAGGACAAGCCTGGACAAACTCTTATATAAAGCAAAGCGCTCCCAAGGATACATGGGAATTATCGTCAAGCTAGTTTTCATCATGCTCATATGATTCGCGTTTGTTACTTTGATAATTTGATATGTGGGTGGACCGGTGCTTGGGTACTGCCCTTCCTTGGACAAGCATCCCACTTATGATTAACCCCTCTCGCAAGCATCCGGAACTAAGAAAGAAGAATTAAGGTAAACCTAACCATAGCATGAAACATATTGATCCAAATCAGCCCCTTACGAAGCAACGCATAAACTAGGGTTTAAGCTTCTGTCACTCTAGCAACCCATCACCTACTTATTACTTCCCAATACCTTCCCCTAGGCCCAAACAATGGTGAAGTGTCATGTAGTCGACATTCACATAACACAACTAGAGGAAAGACAACATACATCTCATCAAAATATCGAACGAATACCAAATTCACATGACTACTTATAACAAGACTTCTCCCATGTCCTCAAGAACAAACGTAACTACTCACAAATCTTATTCATGTTCGTAATAAGAGGGGTATTAATATGCATAAAGGATCTGAACATATGATCTTCCACCGAATAAACCAACTAGCATCAACTACAAGGAGTAATCAACACTACTAGCAACCCAGAGGTACCAATCTGAGGTTTTGAGACAAAAATCGAATACAAGAGATGAACTAGAGTTTGAGAGGAGATGGTGCTGGTGAAGATGTCGATGGAGATTGACCCCCTCTTGATAAGAGGATCGATGGTGATGACAATGGTGATGATTTCCCCCTCCCGGAGGGATGTTTCCCTGGCAGAATAGCTCCGCCTGAGCCCTAGATTGGTTCCGCCAAGGTTCCGCCTAGAGACGGCGGCACTTCGTCCCGAAAGCTTCCTTATGATTTTTTCAGGGCAAAAGACACCATATAGCAGAATATTGGCATCGGGGGGCTACCAGGTGGCCCACGGGGCAGGGGGCGCACCCATGGGGGTAGGGCACGCCCTCCACCCTCGTGGACTGTGGGTGGCCCCCCTCTCATGCTTTCTTCGCCCAATATTTTTACTATATTCCAAAACTGACTTTCATGGAGTTTTAGGACTTTTGGAGTTGTGCAGAATAGGTTTCTTATATTTGCTCCTTTTCCAGCCCAAAATTCCAACTGCCGGCATTCTCCCTCTTCATGTAAACCTTGTAAAATAAGAGAGAAAAGGCATAAGTATTGTGACATAATTTGTAGTAACAACCCATAATGCAATAAATATTGATATAAAAGCATGATGCAAAATGGACGTGTCGACTCCCTCAAGCTTAGACCTCGCTTGTCCTCAAGCGTAAGCCAAAATTGAAAAATATGTCCACATGTTTAGAGATAGAGGTGTCGATAAAATAAAATACGGACATGTGGGCATCATGATCATTATTAGAACAACAATATATATATATATATATATATATATATATATATATATTGTCATATGATTTCTTATGCTAAAGTAACAATCTATTCACAATGTAAAGTATGAATCGGAAACTTCATTGAAACTAACAAACTATGGTCTCAGTCATTGAAGCAATTGCAATTTATCATAACATCGGAAAGAGTCAATATAAGAGCTTTTCAGCAAGTCCACACACTCAACTGTCATTTAGTCTTTCACAATTGCTAACACTCACGCAATACTTATGGGTGTGAAGTTTTAATCGGACACAAAGAAAGATAGGGGCTTATAATATCGTCTCCCAACCGTTTACCTCAAGGGTAATGTCAACAAGAATACTTTCTGAAAACCTACATCCAGTTGGATATATATATCAGGATCTTTCCAACACATAGTGCTTGCCAAAGGATAAAGTGTAAAAAGGAAAGGTGAAGATCACCATGACTCTTGTATAAGATAGAAAACAAAAATAAAAGATAGGCCCTTCGCAGAGGGAAGCAAAGGTTGTCATGCGCTTTTATGGTTGGATGCACGAAACCTTAATGCAAAAGGCCGTCACCTTATATTGCCACTTGTGATAGGGACCTTTATTATGCAGTCTGTCGCTTTTATTTCTTCCATATCACAACCTTGTATAAAGCTTATTTTCTGCACACCAATAACTCATACATATTTAGAGAGCAATTTTTATTGCTTGCACCAATGACAACTTACTTGAAGGATCTTACTCAATCCATAGGTAGGTATGGTGGACTCTCATGGCAAAACTGGGTTTAGGGATGTTTGGAAGCACAAGTAGTATCTCTACTTGGTGCAGAGAATTTAGCTAGCATGAGGGGGGAAAGGCAAGCTCAACATGTTGGATGATCCATGACAATATAATTTATTTCAGATATAAGAAAACATAACCCATTACGTTGTCTTCCTTGTCCAACATCAACATTTTAGCATGTCATATTAGTGCTCACAATCATAAAAGATGTCCAAGATAGTATATTTATGTGTGAAAACCTCTCTTTCTTTATTACTTCCTATTAATTGCAACGATGACCAAAACTATGTTTGTCAACTCTCAACAACTTTTACTCATCATACTCTTTATATGTGAAGTCATTTCTCTACATAAGATCAATATGATCTTCTTATTTCTTTTTATTCTTTCTTTTTCTATTATTCCCTCAAGATCATAGCAGGATAGCAAAGCCCTCAACTCAAAACTAATCTTTATTATATGTAGCTCACGGACTCGATTACATAGATAGGGATCAACACAAAAACTCAAAGCTAGATCATGCTAAGCTTTATTCTACTATATCAAGATATAACCAAAAGGATCGAACTAAGAAAAACAGTAAAGATAGAAGTGTGATGGTGATACGATACTGGGGCACCTCCCCCAAGCTTGGCAGTTGCCAAGGGGAGTGCCCATACCCATGTGTTTATGCTTCTTTCTTCGGGGGTGGTGATGATGGAGTTGTTGATGATGTAGGCTTGTCATCCATCTTCCAAGGCATAGGCTCACCATCATAGAAGGATGATCGAGTCTCCGGGATCCTCAAATCTGCAGCCAAACTCATCCTCTTGAATCTATATTCATACTCACAGTTTTGGTTTTGCAGGTCATAGATCTGGGCTTGGAGGTGCTCGATTTTCTCGTGAAGCTTGAAGATGGTCTCCCCAATGTTCTTGGCATCCAGCTTGTGGTTGTTGGTGAACTCCGCGATCATCATGTGGTTGGCATTGAGTCCGCGTTCCACCATCCCTTGGCACTTGAAAACTTGTTGCTCCATTGCTTCGAGTCTTGTCTCCACGCTTCCGGTCCTCCTTGGTCCCTCAACATCGCGGATGTGCAACACCCCCTCACGCATCTCAATGGTTTGTGGGTGTTGCAGCACCTCCGCGAGGTAGGGGTTGATGACCTTCTCGAAAAACTTGTCCTTGGGGGCGCTTGAAGACGTCATGGTGATCTAGATCTGTCAGAAAAACAACTCGAAACAAAAGCAGAGGATTTTGTCGTGGTACGGTGGTCAAAACCTTCGGGAGATTATATAATGAATTTTTGCCGACCAAAAGAAGTATCGTGCAAAAAAATGGAGTTCGGAGGGCACGCGAGGTGCCCACGAGGCAAGGGGCGCGCCCAGGGGGTAGGGCGCACCCTCCACCCTCGTGGAAGTCTCGTGTCCCTTTCGGACTACTTCTTATTTTGCTATTTTTTAAATATTCCAAAACGGAGAAAATTGCTATTAGAACTGTTTTGGAGCCGGTTTACTTACCGTACCTCATACATATTCCTTTTCGGAGTCTGAAACATTCTGGAAAGTGTCCCTTGTGTACTCCTCCGGGGTTACCGTGTCAATAACATTGATTTCAACATTTATGGGGTTACCTGAGATATAGTGTTTGATTCTTTGACCATTCACCACCTTTGGATTTGTGCCTTCGGCGTTGTTGATTTTTATGGCACCGGAACGATAGACCTCCTCTACAATGTAAGGACCTTCCCATTTAGAGAGAAGTTTTCCTGCAAAAAATCTTAAACGAGAGTTGTATAGCAAAACATAATCACCTACATTAAACTCACGCTTTTGTATCCTTTTATCATGCCATCTTTTAACTTTTTATTTGAACAGTTTAGCGTTCTCATAGGCCTGGTTTCTCCATTCATCAAGTGAGCTAATGTCAAATAGCCTCTTCTCATCGGCAAGTTTGAAATCATAATTGAGCTCTTTAATAGCCCAATATGCCTTATGTTCTAGTTCGAGAGGTAAGTGACATGCTTTTCCATAAACCATTTTATATGGAGACATACCCATAGGATTTTTATATGCAGTTCTATAGGCCCATAACGCATCATCAAGTTTCTTGGACCAATTCTTTCTAGATCTATTAACAATCTTTTGCAAAATTAATTTAATCTCTCTATTACTCAAATCTGCTTGACCACTAGACTATGGATGGTATGGAGATGCAATTCTATGATTAATATCATACTTGGCAAGCATTTTACGAAAGGCACCATAAATAAAATGTAAACCACCATCAGTCATTTAGTATCTAGGGACTCCAAACCTCGGAAAAATAACTTCTTTAAGCATCTTAATAGAAGTGTTATGATCAGCACTACTAGTTGGAATAGCTTCTACCCACTTAGTAACGTAATCAACATCAACTAAAATATGTGTATACCCATTAGAGGAAGGAAAAGGTCCTATATAATCAAAGCCCCAAACATCAAATGGTTCAATAACAAGTGAATAGTTCATAGGCATTTCCTGACGTCTACTAATATTGCCAATTCTTTGACATTCATCACAAAACAAGACAAACTTACGAGCATCTTTGAAGAGAGTAGGCCAATAAAAACCGGATTGCAATAACTTATGTGCAGTTCTATCTCCAGTGTGGTGTCATCCATATGCCTCGGAGTGACACTTGCATAGGATCTATTCCTGTTCATGCTCAGGTACACAACATCTAATAACACCATCTACTCCTTCTTTATAAAGGTGTGGGTCATCTCAGAAGTAATGTATTAAATCATAGAAAAACCTTTTCTTTTGTTGGTATGTGAAAATAGGTGGTATGAATTTAGCAACAACTAATTAGCATAATCAGCATACCATGGAGCAGTACGAGAAGCATTTATGACAGCTAATTATTCATCAGGAAAGCTATCATCAATAGGTAGTCGGTCATCAAGAACATTTTCTAACCTAGACAAGTTGTCCGCAACGAGGTTCTCAGCTCCCTTTCTATCAATAATATGCAAATCAAATTCTTGTAGCAAGAGAACCCATCTAATAAGTCTAGGTTGAGCACCTTTCTTTTCCACAAGGTATTTAATAGCAGCATGATCAGTGTGAACAGTTACTTTGGAATCAACAATATAAGGTCTAAAATTATCACAAGCAAACACAACTGCTAAGAATTCCTTTTCAGTAGTAGCATAATTTCTTTGGGCATTGTCTATAGTTTTACTAGCATATTGGATAACATTTAATTTCTTATCAACTCTTTGTCCTAGGACAACACCTACAGCATAATCACTAGCATCACACATGATTTCAAAGGGTAAATTTCAATCAGGTAGCTGAACAATAGGTGCAGAAATCAAGGCTTTCTTAAGTATTTCAAATTCTTCTACACAATCATCATCAAAGACAAAAGGAACATCTTTTTGTAAGAGATTAGTCAGAGGCCTAGAATTTTTTTAGAAGTCTTTAATGAACCCCCTATAAAAACTGGCATGACCAAGGAAACTTCTTATACCTTTGATGTCCTTAGGACACGGCATCTTTTCAATAGCGTCAACTTTAGCTTTATCAACTTCAATACCTCTTTCAGAACTTTTATGCACCAAGACAATACCTTCATTAACCATAAAGTGACACTTCTCCCAATTCAAGACAAGATTAGTTTATTCACATCTCTGCAAGACTCGATCAAGGTTGATTAAGCAATCATCAAAAGAAGTTCCATACACGGAGAAATCATCCATGAAAACCTCAACAATCTTTTCACAAAAGTCAGAGAATATAGCAATCATACATCTTTGAAAGGTAGCAAGTGCATTACTTAAACCAAAAGGCATACGTCTATAAGCAAAGGTACCGAAAGGGCAAGTAGAAGTGGTCTTATCCTGATCCTCTTTTGACACGGGTATTTGAGAGAAACCAACCGTTTAGAAAGCAAAAATGAGTATGTTCGGATAATCTTTCTAGCATTTTATCAATAAAAGGTAAAGGGTAATGATCTTTTCGGGTAGCTTTATTTAATTTGCGGAAATCAATTACCATTCTATAACCTGTAACAATTCTTTGTGGGATCAATTCATCTTTATCTTTAGAAACAACAGTAATACCTCCGTTCTTAGGGACACAATGGATAGGACTTACCCACTGACTATCAGCAACAGGATAAATTATACCTACCTCTAGAAGCTTTAGTATTTCATTTCTTACCACTTCTTTCATCTTAGGATTTAACCATCGTTGGTGATCAACAACTAGTTTAGCATCTTTCTCCAGTTTTATTTTGTGCTGGCATAGAGTGGGACTAATGCCCTTAAGATCATCAAGAGTATATCCAATAGCAGCACGATGCTTCTTCAGAGTTTTCAATAATTTCTCTTCTTCATGCTCTGAAAGGTTAGCACTAATAATAACAGGATATATCTTCTTTTCATCTAGATAAGCATATTTAAGAGTATCAGGCAATGGTTTAAGCTCAAACACAGGATCACCCTTGGGTGGAGGAGGATTGCCTAGGATTTTAACAGGCAAGTTATGTTTCAATATAGGCCCCTATTTAAAGAATACTTCATCTATTTCCATTCTTTCATTCATAAACATATCATTTTCATGGTCTAGCAAATATTGTTTTAAAGGATCATTAGGAGGCACGACAATAGAAGCAAGACCAATAATTTCATCTTCACTAGGCAATTCTTATCATGGGATTGTCTACAAAATTTAGCAAAATTAAAATCATGAGACGTATCCCCTAAGCCAACAGTAACAATATCCTTTTCGCAGTCTATCTTAGCATTAACAGTATTCAAAAGGGTCTAGCAAATATAATGGGACAAAATTCATCTTGTGGGGAACCAAGAACAAGAAAATCAGTAGGATATTTAACTTTCCCGCACAAGAATTCAACATCTCTAACAATCCCAATTGGTGAAATAGTATCTCTGTTGGCAAGTTTAATAGTAACATCAATACCTTCTATTTCAGCAGGTGCAATATCATGCATAATTTCTTTGTATAAGGAATGAGATATTGCACTCGCACTAGCACCCATATCACATAATCCATGATAACAATGATCTCCTATTTTAACAGAAACAACAGGCATGCCAACAACAGGTCTATGTTTACCTTTAGTATCGGGTCTAGCAATTCTAGCAGCTTCATCATAGAAATAAATAACATGCCCATCAATATTATCGACCAAGAGATCTTTAACCATAGCAATACTAGGTTCAACTTTGATTTGCTCAGGGGGTGTAGGTGTTCTAGCATTACTCTTACGACCCACAGTTGAACCTTTAGCATGATCCTTTATTCTAACAGGGAAAGGTGTCTAAGGACGCGATCTAATAGATCGTTGTATCGAGTAGTTGGATCATAGTCTCTTACCATAAAAATTGCTGCATGTGCAGCAGCACCGACTATTAGAAATCCGGCTCTGTAAAGAAAAGATAGGACAAGGGTCTTGCTCCAGCCAATGGAGATAAAGCACGGGGATCCGTTAAGGGCGTATTGAATCGATAAGAAGCACTTGAATTCTAGTGGGCCCGGGTTTCTCAATATAAGCAGTAGGAACAATAGGATCAACATTATAAGTAATAGTTTTCTCTTCAACTTTAATAGGTTCTACTACTTCCACTTCAATGGAAGGATGATATTTAAACCACTTCTCCTTAGGGAGATCAACATGAGTAGAAAAATGATTCACAGAAAGAGGCTACTATCTCAGAGTCAAGTCCATATTTAGTGCTAAATTTACGAAAAGCATCGGTATCCATAAAAGATTTAACACAATCAAACTTAGGGGTTATACCTGACTCCTTACCTTCGTCGAGTTCCCAATCTTCAGAGTTGCATTTAATCATTTCCAATAAATCCCATCTGAACTGAATAGTCTTCATCATAAAAGAACCAGTACAAGAAGTATCGAGCATGGAGCGATTATTGAGAGAAAGTCGAGCACAAAAATTTTAAATAATAACTTCTCTTGAGAGCTCATGATTGGGGCATGAATATAACATTGACTTAAGCCTCCCCCAAGCTTGAGCGATAATTTATCCTTCGCGAGGCCGATATATATATATATATATATATATATATATATATATATATATATATATATATATATATATATATATATATATAATTATGATAATGATGAACCAGATGCATAGGATAAAACTTCTGATAAAATTACAATTTCAATCGGTTGTAGTTCCATGATCCAATATCATCACATAGCCTAAACCATGTCAATGCCTTTCCCTTCAAAGATAAAGGGAAGACCTTCTTCTTGATAACATCCTCGGGCATACCTGCAAGCTTAAATAATCCACAAACTTCATCCACATCGATTAGGTGCATATCGGGATGTAATGTTCCATCTCCTGTAAAAGGATTAGCTAGAAGTTTCTCTATCATACCCGAAGGAATTTCAAAGTAAACATTTTTAGTAGGTTCAGTAGGTTGAGGAGCAACTCTTTGCTCTTCTGGTAGGGGTGAAGATACCCCGAACAAGCCCCTCAAAGGATTATTTTCCATAGTAACAAGTGATAGTAAATTTCAGCACACTATATAAATTTTTCCTTACCAAATTCCACCTACCAAAGGCGCTTCACTCCCCAGCAATGGCGCCAGAAAAAAGTCTTAATGACCCACAAGTATAGGGGATCTATTCTAGTCCTTTCGATAAGTAAGAGTGTCGAACCCAACGAGGAGCAGAAGGAAATGACAAGCGGTTTTCAGTAAGGTATTCTTGCAAGCACTGAAATTATCGGTTACAGATAGTTTTGTTATAAGATAATTCATAATGGGTA
The DNA here is from genome assembly GCF_018294505.1 of Triticum aestivum. Lineage (NCBI taxonomy): Eukaryota > Viridiplantae > Streptophyta > Magnoliopsida > Poales > Poaceae > Triticum > Triticum aestivum. The sequence goes on along the minus strand of NC_057801.1, from coordinate 438,077,106 downwards.
ACAAGTAACAAAAGTAACAAGGTGTAGCAAGGTGTCCCAATCCTTTTTATAGCAAAGGACAAGCCTGGACAAACTCTTATATAAAGCAAAGCGCTCCCAAGGACACATGGGAATTATTGTCAAGCTAGTTTTCATCATGCTCATATGATTCACGTTCGTTACTTTGATAATTTGATGTGTGGGTGGACCGGTGCTTGGGTACTACCCTTCCTTGGACAAGCATCCCACTTATGATTTACCCCACTCGCAAGCATCCGGAACTACGAAAGAAAAATTAGGGTAAACCTATGAAGGAAATATGCCCTAGAGGCAATAATAGAGTTATTATTTATTTCATTATTTCATGATAAATGTTTATTATTCATGCTAGAATTGTATTAACCGAAAATATAATACATGTGTGAATACATAGACAAACATAGTGTCACTAGTATGCCTCTACTTGACTAGCTCGTGAATCAAAGATGGTTAAGTTTCCTAGCCATGGACATGAGTTGTCATCTGATTAACGGGATCACATCATTAGGAGAATGATGTGATTGACTCGACCCATTCTATTAGCTTAGCACTTGATCATTTAGTATGTTGCTATTGCTTTCTTCATGACTTATACATGTTCCTATGACTATGTGATTATGCAACTTCCGTTTACCGGAGGAACACTTTGTGTGCTACCAAACGTCACAATGTAACTGGGTGATTATAATGGAGCTCTACAGGTGTCTCCAAAGGTACATGTTGGGTTGGCGTATTTTGAGATTAGGATTTGTCACTCCGATTGTCGGAGAGGTATCTCTGGGCCCTCTCGGTAATGCACATCACTATAAGCCTTGCAAGCAATGTGACTAATGAGTTAGTTGCGGGATGATGCATTACATAACGAGTAAAGGGACTTGTCGGTAACGAGATTGAACTAGGTATTGGGATACCGACGATCGCATCTCGGGCAAGTAACATACCGATGACAAAGGGAACAACGTATGTTGTTATGCGGTTTGACCGATAAAGATCTTCGTAGAATATGTGGGAGCCAATATGAGCATCCAAGTTCCGCTATTGGTTATTGACCGAGAATAGTTCTAGGTCATGTCTACATTGTTCTCGAACCAGTAGGGTCCGCATGCTTAAGGTTTTGATGACAGTTATATTACGAGTTTATGAGTTTTGATGTACCGAAGGCGTTCAGAGTCCCGGATGAGATCGGGGACATGACGAGGAGTCTCGAAATGGTCAAGACGTAAAGATCGATATATTGGACGACTATATTAGGAGTTTGGAAAGGTTCCGAGTGATTCGGGTATTTTTCGGAGTATCGGAGAGTTACGGGAATACGTATTGGGCCTTATTGGGCCATACGGGAAAGAAGGAAAAGGGCCTCAAGGGTGGCCGCACCCCTCCCCTTGGTCTAGTCTGAATTGGACTAGGGAAGGGGGGCGCCCCCTTCCTTCCTTCTCCTTTTCCCTTCCTCTTTTCCTATTCCATATGGGAGGTGGAATCCTACTAGGACTAGGGAGTCCTAGTAGGACTCCACACTTGGTGCGCCCCCTCTTAGGGCCGGCCTCCTCCTCCCTTGCTCCTTTATATACGGGGGCAGGGGGGCACCCCATGACACACAAGTTGATCTTCGTGATCGTTCCTTAGCCGTGTGCGGTGCCCCCCTCCACCATATTCCACCTCGGTCATATCGTTGCGGTGCTTAGGCGAAGCCCTGCGTCGGTAGAACATCATCATCGTCACCATGCCGTCGTGCTGACGGAACTCATCCCCGACACCCTGCTGGATCGGAGTCCGGGGATCGTCATCGAACTGAACGTGTGCTGAACTCGGAGGTGCCGTACGTTCGGTGCTTGGATCGGTCGGATCGTGAAGACGTACGACTACATCAGCCGCGTTGTCATAACGCTTCCGCTTACGGTCTACGAGGGTACGTGGACAACACTCTCCCCTCTCGTTGCTATGCATCACCATGATCTTGCGTGTACGTAGGAATTTTTTTGAAATTACTACGTTCCCAACAGTGGCATCCGAGCCTAGGTTTTATGCGTTGATGTTATATGCACGAGTAGAACACAAGTGAGTTGTGGGCGATACAAGTCATACTGCTTACCAGCATGTCATACTTTGGTTCAGCGGTATTGTTGGATGAAGCGGCCCGGACCGACATTACACGTACGCTTACGCGAGACTGGTTTTACCGCCGTGCTTTGCACACAGGTGACTAGCGGGTGTCAGTTTCTCCAACTTTAGTTGAACCGAGTGTGGCTACGCCCGGTCCTTGCGAAGGTTAAAACAGCACTAACTTGACGAACTATCGTTGTGGTTTTGATGCGTAGGTAAGAACGGTTCTTGCTCAGCCCATAGCAGTCACGTAAAACTTGCAACAACAAAGTAGATGACGTCTAACTTGTTTTTGCAGGGCATGTTGTAATGTGATATGGTCAAGACGTGATGAGATATAAATTGTTGTATGAGATGATCATGTTTTGTTGAAGTTATCGGCAACTGGCAGAAGCCTTATGGTTGTCTCTTTATTGCATAAGATGCAAGCGCCAAACAATTGCTTTACTTTATCGCTATGTGATAGCAATAGTTGCAAGAGCAATAGTTGGCGAGACGACCATGTGACGACACATTGATATAGATCAAGATGATGGAGATCATGGTGTCGTGCCGGTGACGATAGAGATCATGACAGTACTTTGGAGATGGAGATCAAAGGCGCAAGATGATCATGGCCATATCATGTCACATATTTTGATTGCATATGATGTTTATCTGTTATACATCTTATTTTGTTTTGATTGACGGTAGCATTTTAAGATGATCTCTCACTAATTATCAAGAAGTGTTCTCCCTGAGTATGCACCTTTGCGAAAGTTCTTCGTGCTGAGACACCACGTGATGATCGGGTGTGATAGGCTCTACGTTCAAATACAACGGGTGCAAAATAGTTGCACACGGGGAATACTCAGGTTAAACTTGACGAGCCTAGCATATAACAGATATGGCCTCGGAACACGGATATCGAAAGGTCGAGCGTGAATCATATAGTAGATATGATCAACATATTGATGTTAACCGTTGAAACTACTCCATCTCACGTGATGATCGGACATGGTGTAGTTGATATGGATCACATAATCACTTAGAGGATTAGAGGGATGTCTATCTAAGTGGGAGTTCTTTAGTAATATGATTAATTGAACTTAAATTTATCATGAACTTAGTCCTGGTAGTATTTTGCAAATTATGTTGTAGATCAATAGCTCATGTTGTTGCTTTCATATGTTTATTTTGATATGTTCCTAGAGAAAATTGTGTTGAAAAATGTTAGTAGCAATGATGCGGATTGGATCCGTGATCTGAGGTTTATCCTCATTGCTGCATAGAAGAATTATGTCCTTAATGCACCGCTAGGTGACAGACCTATTGCAAGAGCATATGCACACGTTATGAACATTTGGCTAGCTCAGTATGATGACTACTTGATAGTTTAGTGCACCATGCTTAACGGCTTAGAATCGGGACTTCAAAGACGTTTTGAACGTCATGGACCATATGAGATGTTCCAGGAGTTGAAGTTAATATTTCCAGCAAATACCCGAGTTGAGAGATATGAAGTCTCCAACAAGTTCTATAGCTAAAAGATGGAGGAGAATCGCTCAACTAGTGAGCATGTGCTCAGATTGTCTGGGTACTTCAATCGCTTGAATCAAGTGTGAGTTAATCTTCCAGATAAGATAGTGATTGTCAGAATTCTCTAGTCACCATCACTAAGTTACTAGAACTTCGTGATGAACTATAGCATGCAAGGGATGACGAAAACGATTCCCGAGCTCTTCGTGATGTTATAATCGACGAAGGTAGAAATCAAGAAAGAGCATCAAGTGTTGATGATTGACAAGACCACTAGTTTCAAGAAAAAGGGCAAAGGGAAAGAAAGGGAAACTTCAAGTACAATGGCAAACAAGTTGTCACTCCCATGAAGAAGACCAAAGATGGACCAAAGCCTGAAACTGAGTGCTTACACTGCAAAGGAAATGGTCACTGGAAGCGGAAATGCCCTGAATATTTGGTGGATAAGAAGGATGGCAAAGTGAACAAGGGTATATTTGATATACAGGTGTTTGATGTGTGCCTTACTAGTGTTTATAGTAGCCCCTGAGTATTTGATACTTGTTCGGTTGCTAAGATTAGTAACTCAAAACAGGAGTTACAGAATAAATAGAGACTAGTTGAAGGGGAAGTGATGATGAGTGTTGGAAGTAGTTCCAAGATTGATATGATCATCATCGCACACTCCCTATACTTTCGGGATTAGTGTGTTTAACCTAAATAAATGTTATTTGGCGTTTACGTTGAGCATGAATATGATTTGATCATGTTTATTGCGATACGGTTATTCATTTAAAGTTAGAAAATAATTGTTATTCTGTTTACATGAATAAAACCTTCGATGGTCATACACCCAATGAACATAGTTTGTTGGATCTCGATCGTAGTGATACACATATTCATAATATTTATGCCAAAAGATGCAAAGTTAATAATGATAGTGCAACTTATTTGTGGCACTGCCGTTTGGGTCATATCGGTGTAAAGCGCATGAAGAAACTCCATAAAGATGGATTTTTGGAATCACTTGGTTATGAATCATTTGATGCTTGCGAACCGTGCTTTTTGGGCAAGATGGCTAAAACTCCGTTCTCCGGAACAATGGAACGAGCTACTGACTTATTGGAAATAATACATACCGATGTATGCGATCCAATGAGTATTGATGCTCGTGGCAAGTATCGTTATTTTCTGACCTTCACAAGATGATTTGAGCAGATATGGGTATATCTACTTGATGAAACATAAGTCTGAAATAGTTGAAAGGTTCAAAGAATTTCAGAGTGAAGTGGAAAAATCATCATAACAAGAAAATGAAATTTCTGCGATCTGATCACGGAGACGAATATTTGAGTTACGAGTTTGGTCTTCAATTAAAACAATGTGGAATAGTTTCACAACTCACGCCACCTGGAACACCACAATGTAATGGTGTGTCCGAACGTCGTAACCGTACTTTATTGATATGGTGCGATCTATGATGTCTCTTATCGGTTTACCACTATTGTTTTGGGGTTATGCATTAGAGACAGCTGCATTCACGTTAAAAGGGCACCATCTAAATCCGTTGAGACGACACCATATGAACTGTGGTTTAGCAAGAAACCAAGTTGTCGTTTCTTAAAGTTTGGGGCTGCGATGCTTATGTGAAAAAGTTTCAGCATGATAAGCTCAAACCCAAATCGGAGAAGTGCGTCTTCATAGAATACCCAAAGGAAACTATTGGGTACACCTTCTATCACAGATCCGAAGGCAAGATATTCGTTGCTAAAATGGATCCTTTCTAGAGAAGGAGTTTCTCTCGAAAGAAGTGAGTGGGAGGAAATTAGAACTTGATGAGGTAATTGTACCTTCTCCCTTATTGAAAAGTAATTCATCACTGAAATCAGTTCCAGTGATTCCTACACCAATTAGTGAGGAAGCTAATGATGATGATCATGAAACTTCAGATCAAGTTACTACAGAACCTCGTAGGTCTTCCAGAGTACGGTCCGCACCAGAGTGGTATGGTAATCCTGTTCTGAAAGTCATGTTACTAGACCATGATAAACCTACGAACTATGAGGAAGCGATGATGAGCCCAGATTCCGCAAAATGGCTGGAGGCCATGAAATCTGAGATATGATCCATATATGAGAACAAAGTGTGGACTTTGGTGGACTTGCTCGTTGATCGGCAAACCATAGAAAAATAAATGGATCTTCAAGAGGAAGACGGACGTTGATAGTAGTGTTACTATCTACAAAGCTCGACTTGTCGCAAAAGTGTTTTTGACAAGTTCAAGGTGTTGACTACAATGAGATTTTCTCAACTGTAGCGATGCTTAAGTCTGTCCGAATCATGTTAGCAATTGCCACAATTTATGAAATCTGGCAAATGGATGTCAAAACTGCATTCCTTAATGGTTTTCTTAAAGAAGAGTTGTATATGATGCAACCAGAAGGTTTTGTCAATCCTAAAGGTGCTAACAAAATATGCAAGCTCCAGCTATCCATCTATGGACTGGTGCAAGCATCTCGGAGTTGGAATATACGCTTTGATAAGTTGCTCAAAGCATATAGTTTTATACAGACTTGCGGTAAAGCCTGTATTTACAATAAAGTGAGTGGGAGCACTACCGCCTTTCTGATAAATATATGTGAGTAACATATTGTTGATCAGAAATGATGTAGAATTTTTCTCGAAAGCATAAAGGAGTATTTGAAAGAGTTCTTTAAAAGAAAGACCTCAGTAAAGCTACTTACATATCGAGCATCAAGATCTATTGAGATAGATCAAGACGCTTGATAAGTTTTTTCAATAAGTACATACCTTGTCAAGATTTTGAAGTAGTCCAAAATGGAACAGTCAAAGAAAGAGTTCTTGCCTGTGTTGCAAAGGTGTGAAATTGAGTAAGACTCAAATCCCGACCACGGCAGAAAATAGAAAAGAGAATGAAAGTCATTCCCTATGCCTCAGTCATAGGTTCTATAAAGTATGTTATGCTATATACCAGACCTATTGTATACCTTGCTCTGAATTTGGCAAGGGAGTACAATAGTGATCTAGGAGTAGATCACTGGACATTGGTCAAGAATATCCTTAGTGAGGACTAAGGAAATATTTCTCGATTATTGAGGTGATAAAAGAGACCGTCGTAAAGAGTTACATCGGTGCAAGCTTTTACACCGATCTAGATGACTCTAAGTCTTAATCTGGATACATACTGAAAGTGGGAGCAATTAGCTAGAGTAGCTCAGTGCAGAGCATTGTAGACATATAATATTTGCAAAATACATACGGCTCTAAATGTGACAGACCCATTGACTAAGCTTCTCTCACGAGCAAAACATGATCACACCTTAGTACTCTTTGGGTGTTAATCACATAGCGATGTGAACTAGATTATTGACTCTAGTAAACCCTTTGGGTTTTGGTCACATGACGATGTGAACTATGGGTGTTAATCATATACAGATATAAATATTGGTGTTAAATCACATGACGATGTGAACTAGATTATTGACTCTAGTGCAAGTGGGAGACTGAAGGAAGTATGCCCTAGAGGCAATAATAAAGTTATTATTTATTTCATTATTTCATGATAAATGCTTATTATTCATGCTAGAATTGTATTAACCGAAAACATAATACATGTGTGAATACATAGACAAACATAGTGTCACTAGTATGCCTCTACTTGACTAGCTCGTGAATCAAAGATGGTTAAGTTTCCTAGCCATGGACATGAGTTGTCATCTGATTAACGGGATCACATCATTAGGAGAATGATGTGATTGACTCGACCCATTCTGTTAGCTTAGCACTTGATCGTTTAGTATGTTGCTATTGCTTTCTTCATGACTTATACATGTTCCTATGACTATGAGATTATGCAACTCCCGTTTACCGGAGGAACACTTTGTGTGCTACCAAACGTCACAACATAACTGGGTGATTATAAAGGAGCTCTACAGGTGTCTCCAAAGGTACATGTTGGGTTGGCGTATTTCGAGATTAGGATTTGTCACTCCGATTGTCGGAGAGGTATCTCTGGGCCCTCTCGGTAATGCACATCACTATAAGCCTTTCAAGCAATGTGACCAATGAGTTAGTTGCGGGATGATGCATTACATAACGAGTAAAGGGACTTGCCGGTAACGAGATTGAACTAGGTATTGGGATACCGACGATCGCATCTCGGGCAAGTAACATATCGATGACAAAGGGAACAACGTATGTTGTTATGCGGTTTGACCGATAAAGATCTTCGTAGAATATGTGGGAGACAATATGAGCATCCAGGTTCCGCTATTGGTTATTGACCGAGAATAGTTCTAGGTCATGTCTACATTGTTCTCGAACCCATAGGGTCCGCACGCTTAAGGTCTCGATGACAGTTAATTACGAGTTTATGAGTTTTGATGTACCGAAGGCGTTCAGAGTCCCGGATGAGATCGGGGACATGACAAGGAGTCTCTAAATGGTCGAGACGTAAAGATCGATATATTGGACGACTATATTCGGAGTTCGGAAAGGTTGCGAGTGATTCGGGTATTTTTCGGAGTACCAGAGAGTTACGGGAATATGTATTGGGCCTTATTGGGCCATACGGGAAAGAAGGAAAAGGGCCTCAAGGGTGGCCGCACCCCTCCCCTTGGTCTAGTCCGAATTGGACTAGGGAAGGGGGGCGCCCCCTTCCTTCCTTCTCCTTTTCCCTTCCTCTTTTCCTATTCCATATGGGAGGTGGAATCCTACTAGGACTAGGGAGTCCTAGTAGGACTCCACACTTGGTGCGCCCCCTCCTAGGGCCGGCCTCCTCCTCCCTTGCTCCTTTATATACGGGGGCAGGGGGACACCCCATGACACACAAGTTGATCTTTGTGATCGTTCCTTAGCCGTGTGCGGTGCCCCCCTCCACCATATTCCACCTCACTCATATCGTTGCGGTGCTTAGGCGAAGCCCTGCGTCGGTAGAACATCATCATCGTCACCACGCCGTCGTGCTGACGGAACTCATCCCCGACATCCTGCTGGATCGGAGTCCGGGGATCGTCATCGAACTGAACGTGTGCTGAACTCGGAGGTGCCGTACGTTCGGTGCTTGGATCGGTCGGATCGTGAAGACGTACGACTACATCAACCGCGTTGTCATAACGCTTCCGCTTACGGTCTACGAGGGTACATGGACAACACTCTCCCCTCTCGTTGCTATGCATCACCATGATCTTGCGTGTGCGTAGGAAATTTTTGAAATTACTACGTTCCCCAACAACCTAACCATAGCATGAAACATATGGATCCAAATCAGCCCCTTACGAAGCAATGGATAAACTAGGGTTTAAGCTTCTGTCACTCTAGCAACCCATCATCTACTTATTACTTCCCAATGCCTTCCCCTAGGCCCAAACAATGGTGAAGTTTCATGTAGTCGACGTTCACATAACACTACTAGAGGAAAGACAACATACATCTCATCAAAATATCGAATGAATACAAAATTCACATACTACTTATAACAAGATTTCTCCCATGTCCTCAGGAACAAATGTAACTACTCACAAATCATATTCATGTTCATAATCAGAGGGGTATTAATATGAATAAAGGATCTGAACATATGATCTTCCACCGAATAAATCAACTAGCATCAACTACAAGGAGTAATCAACACTACTAGCAACCTAGAGGTACCAATCTGAGGTTTTGAGACAAAGATCGGATACAAGAGATGAACTAGGGTTTGAGAGGAGATGGTGTTGGTGAAGATGTTGATGGAGATTGACCCCCTCTCAATGAGAGGATCGATGATGATGACAATGGTGACGATTTCCCCTCCCAGAGGGATGTTTCCCCGGCAGAACAGCTCCGCCTGAGCCCTAGATTGGTTCCACCAAGGTCCTGCCTCGAGACGGCGGTGCTTCGTCCCGAAAGCTTTCTTATGATTTTTTTCAGGGCAAAAGACACCATATAGCAGAAGATGGGCATCGAGGGGCTGCCAGGTGGCCCACGAGGCAGGGGGCGCGCCCACGGGGGTAGGGCGCACCTCCACCCTCGTGGGTGGGTGGCCCCCCTCTGGTGCTTTCTTCGCCCAATATTTTTAATATATTCCAAAATTGACTTTCATGGAGTTTTAGGACTTTTGGAGTTGTGTAGAATAGGTCTCTAATATTTGCTCCTTTTCCAGCCCAGAATTTGAGTTGCCGGCATTCTCCCTGTTCATGTAAACCTTGTAAAATAAGAGAGAAAAGGCATAAGTATGTGGCATAATATGTAGTAACAACCCATAATGCAATAAATATTGATATAAAAGCATGATGCAAAATGGACGTATTAGGACATCAAATGTAGCGTGACGGTCCAAGCTTTGGCGCAATACTTATTGGTCTGGGACATTGCGCATGCCGCTACACTCAATACAGATGCTCATGATCGACTTGAGTGGAGGAGGACTGAGCACCACCAATTCATAGTAAGCAGGGCCTATGGGATGTTCTTCATGTCCGGAGTTAGGTTTGCCTGTAACAAACCCATATGTAAATCCAAAGCCCCTCCACGCTGCAAGTTCTTCATGTGGCTGGTCATTCATAAGAAATGCCTTATGGCGGACAATCTTCAGAGACGAGAGTATTCGTCGAATGGCGACTACTCGCTCTGCTTAGCCCATCCGGAGAACTACACACACCTGTTTGTGCAATGCATGTTTACACAGCAGCTCTAGAGGAGGTTTCAACAATGGTCTGGAGTTGTCTTCTCCATCCTGGATAGCAGCTTCGGCGGCACAGAGGACTGATGGCTGGCGGCAGGGAGGGCAATCCCAAAGCAAGCGCGTCGGAACTTTGACACCATCGTCATTCTTATACATTGGAGGATCTGGAAAGAGAGGAATGCTAGAATTTTTTAGCAGTCAGCTTGTAGTATTGATAGGGTCCTAGACCAAATCAAAGAGGATATTGGAGTGTGGAGATCTGCGGGATGTGTGGCTGATTTGGGTAGCTAGCCACCACAGTGTCATGCGGTTTTAGGGTTCTCGACATTACCTTGTGTTCTCTTTCTACCGGCTAGCAGGCCCAGATCTCCTGGACTGTTAGTAGTGTTGTACTGTTCATCTTCTAATAAAAATAGACCACTGGCCCTTCGATTAAAAGTCCGCCATCCTCACGGTCCAACCACATCACTTAGTTTAATTAACATAAGACAAAAAGACAAATCAAAAGATAATGCGGCCGTCCCGTGCACCGCAGGAGACCTCGCCGTCGTCACTGATGCCATCGCAGCCGCCGTCTTCAGGCGCCACCATCCTCGTCATCGCTCGTCAGATTGATGTAAGGTGGGGGTGTCCAGAGGTGTGGCGGCAACCCGCAGAATGGGCCAGGGGCATACTATGCAGGCGGCGGAGGAAGTGGGGGCGGCGTGTTGGGAAACATAGCATGCAATTTCAAAAAAATCCTATGCTCACGCAAGATCTATCTAGGAGATGCATAGAATGAGAGGGGGAGAGTGTGTCTACACACCCTCGTAGACCGAAAGCAGAAGCGTTTGACAACGCGGTTGATGTAGTCGAACTTCTGTACAGTACCTCCGAATTCTGCACACGTTCAGCTCGATGACGTCCCTCGAACTCTTGATCCAACAAAGTGTCGAGGAAGTAGATGAGTTCCGTCAGCATGACGACATGGTGACAGTGATGGTGAAGTGATCCGTGCAAGGCTTCCCCTAAGCACTACGAGAATATGACCGAGGGTGTAATCTGTGGAGGGAGGCGCTGCACACGGGTAACGGATATTGTTGTGTCCTTGTGTGACGCCCCCTCCCCACATATATATAGGTGGGAGGGGAAGAGGCAGCCCCTAGGGCACCCCAAGAGACCTGGCGGCAGCCCTAGGGCTGCTGCCTTGCCCTGCGCCCCCCTTACCTTATATGAAGAAGGGGGAAGGAAAGAGGGGGGAGAGGGAAGGAAGGGGGGGTCCTACTCCACACTTTCCTTTCCCTCCCCCTTTTCCTTATCCTCCTTATAGGCCAGCCTCTATAGGGGGCGCACCAGTCCCTTGTGGTCTGGTGTGTTCCCTCTCCTGGCCCATAAGGCCCATATCTTTGCCGGGGGTGCCCGAAACTCCTTTTCGGTGACCCGATAAGTAACCGGTACCCTCCGGAACACTTCCGGAGTCCGAATACCATCGTCCTATATATAAATCTTAACCTCTCATCCATTTCGAGACTCCTAGTGATGTCCTTGATCTCATCCGGGACTCGGAACAACATTCGGTCACCAAATCACATAACTCATATAATACTATATCGTCATCGAACGTTAAGCGTGCGGACCCTACTGGTTCGAGAACTATGTAGACATGACTGAGACACCTCTCCGGTCGATAACCAATAGCAGAATGCGGATGCCCATATTGTCTCCTACATATTCTACGAAGATCTTTATCGGTCGAACCATTATGACAACATACATAATTCCCTTTGTCCATCGATATGTTACTTGCCCGAGATTCGATCGTCGATATCTTCATACCTAGTTCAATCTCATTACCGGCAAGTCTCTTTACTCGTCCCATAATACATCATCCTGTAACTAACTCATTACTCACTTTGCTTGCAAGGCTTCTTATGATGTGCATTACCTAGAGGGCCCAGAGATACCTCTCCGAAACTCGGAGTGACAAATCCTAATCTTGATCTATGCCAACTCAACAAACACCTTCGGAGGTACCTGTAGAGCATCTTTATAATCACCTAGTTATGTTGTGACATTTGATAGCACACAAGGCATTACTCCGGTATCCGGGAATTGCATAATCTCATAGCCGAAGGAATATGTCTTTGACATGAAGAAAGCAATAGCAATAAAACTGAACGATCAATATGCTAAGCTAATGGATGGGTCTTGTCCATTAGATCATTCTCATAATGATGTGACCCTCTTCATAAAATGACAACACATGTCTTATGGTTAGGAAACTTAACCATCTTTGATCAATGAGCTAGTCTAGTAGAGGCTTACTAGGGACACGGTATTTTGTCTATGCATCTACACATGTATCAAGTTTCCGGTTAATAGAATTCTAGCATGAATAATAAACATTTATCATGAAATAAGGAAGTATAAGATAACAACTTTATTATTGCCTTTAGGGCATATTTCCTTCAGACTCCTACTTGCAATAGAGTCAATAATCTAGTTCACATCGCCATGTGATTTAACACCAATAGTTCACATCGTCATGTGATTAACACCCATAGTTCACATCGCCATGTGACCAATAGCCAAAGGGTTTACTAGAGTCAATAATCTAGTTCACATTGCCATGTGATTAACACCTAAAGAGTACTAAGGTGTGATCATGTATTTCACAAATTTCTGTGTCTAGAACGCTCTGCATGGAGCTACTCTAGCTAATTGCTCCCACTTTCAATACGTATCTAGATTGAAACTCAGAGTCATCTGGATCGGTGAAAAATCTTGCATCGACATAACTCCTTACAACGAACTCTTTATCATCTCCATAACCGAGAATTATTTCCTTAGTCCTCTAAGGATAATTTTGACCGCTATCTAGTGATCTACTCCTGGATCACTATTGTACCCTTTGCCAAACTCACGGCAAGGCACATAACAGGTCTGGTACACAGCATGGCATACTTTATAGAACCTATGGCTGAGGCATAGGGAATGACTTTTCATTCTCTCTATCTTCTACCATGGTCGGGCTTTTGAGTCTTACTCAACTTCACACTTTACAATACAGGCTAGAACTCCTTCTTTGACTAATCCACTTTGAAGTCCTTCAAAATCTTGTCAAGGTGTGTGCTTTGTGAAAGTCCTATTAAGCGTCTCGATCTATCTCTATAGATCTTGATGCCCAATACATAAGTAGCTTTACCGAGGTCTTTTATTGAAAAACTTTTGTTCAAGTATCCTTTTATGCTATCCAGAAATTCTACATCATTTCCAATCAACAATATGTCATCCACATATAATATTAGAAATGCTACAGAGCTCCCACTCACTTTCTTGTAAATACAGGCTTCTCTAAAAGTCTATATAAAACCATATGCTTTGATCACCTCATCAAAGCGTATATTCCAACTCTAAGATGCTTGCACCAGTCCATAGATGGATCGCTGGAGTTTGCACACTTTGTTAGCACCTTTAGGATCGTTAAAACCTTCTGGTTGCATCATATACAACTCTTCTTTGAGAAGTCCATTAAGGAATGCAGTTTTTGACGTCCATTTGCTGGATTTCATAATCATAAAATGCGGCAATTGCTAACATCATTCAGACAGACTTAAGCATCGCTACGGGTGAGAAAGTCTCATCGTAGTCAACTCTTTGAACTTGTCAAAAACCTTTTGCGACAAGTCGAACTTTATAGACAGTAACATTACCATCAGTGTCGGTCCTCTTCTTGAAGATCCATTTATTCTCTATGGATTGGCAATCATCGGGCAAGTCCACATTTTGTTCTCATATATGGATTCTATCTCCGATTTCATGGCCTCAAGCCATCTGTCGGAATCGGGGCTCATCATAGCTTCTTCATAGTTAATAGGTTCGCTATGGTCTAGTAACATGACCTCCAGGACAGGATTACCGTACCACTCTAATGCGGATCGTGCTCTGGTTGATCTACGAGGTTCAGTAGTAACTTGATCTGAAGTTTCATGATCATTATCATTAGCTTCCTCTCTAGTTGGTGTAGGCATCACGGGAACGGATTTCTCGGATGAGATACTTTCCAAATTGAGAGAAGGTACAATTACCTCATCAAGTTCTAATTTCCTCCCACTCACTTCTTTCGAGAGAAACTCCTTCTCTAGAAAGGTTCCATTCTTGGCAACAAAGATCTTGCCTTCGGATCTGTGGTAGAAGGTGTACCCAATTGTTTCCTAGGGTATCCTATGAAGACACACTTCTCCGATTTGGGTTTGAGCTATCAGACTGAAGCCTTTTGACATAAGCATCGCATCCCCAAACTTTAAGAAATGATAGCTTAGGTTTATTGCCAAACCACAGTTCAAACGGTGTCATCTCGACGGATTTTGACGGTGCCCTATTTAACGTGAATGCAACTGTCTCTAATGCATAACCCCAAAACGATAGTGGTAAATCGGTAAGAGACATCATAGATCTCACCATATCTAATAAAGTACGGTTACGACGTTCGAACACACCATTACACTGTGGTGTTCCAGGTGGCGTGAGTTGTGAAACTATTCCACATTGTTTTAAATGAAGGCCAAACCCGTAACTCAAATATTCACCTCCGTGATCAGATCGTAGAAACTTTATTTTCTTGTTACAATGATTCTCCACTTCAGTCTGAAATTCTTTAACTTTTCAAATGTTTCATACTTGTGTTTCATTAAGTAGATATACCCATATCTTCCCAAATCATCTATGAAGGTTAGAAAATAATGATACCCACCGCGAGCCTCAACACTCATCGGACCGCATACATCGGTATGTGCTACGTCTTGAGCTTGCGTTGGTTTTCCTCGAAGAGGAGAGGGTGATGCAGAAATAGTAGCATAAGTATTTCCCTCAGTTTTTGAGAACCAAGGTATCAATCCAGTAGGAGGCTCCTCAAAAGTCCCACGCACCTACACAAACAAACTGAGAACTCGCAGCCAACGCAATAAAGGGGTTGTCAATCCCTTCACGGCCACTTGCGAAAGTGAGATCTAATAAAGATAGTACGATAAGATAAATATATTTTTGGTATTTTATAATATAGATGCAAAAAGTAAAGATGCAAATAAAAGTAGATTGAAAGCAAATATGATAAGAGATAGACCCGGGGGCCATAGGTTTCACTAGAGGCTTCTCTCGAGATAGCATAAGTATTACAGTGGGTGAACAAATTACTGTCGAGCAATTGATAGAAAAGCGCATAGTTATGAGATTATCTAGGCATGATCATGTATATAGGCATCACGTCCATAACAAGTAGACCGACTCCTGCCTGCATCTACTACTATTACTCCACACATCGACCGACTCCTGCCTGCATCTAGAGTATTAAGCAAGATGGCGTGATGTAGAGGGATAAACTCACGCAATATGATATAAACCCCATCTTGTTATCCTCGATGGCAACAATACAATACATGCCTTGCAACCCTTTCTGTCACTGGGTAAGGACACCGCAAGATTGAGCCCAAAGCTAAGCACTTCTCCCATGGCAAGAAAGATCAATCCAATAGGCCAAACCAAACTGATAATTCGAAGAGACTTGCAAAGATAACTCAATCACACATAAAAGAATTCAGAGAAGATTCAAATATTATTCATAGATAAACTTGATCATAAACCCACAATTCATCGAATCTCGACAAACACACCGAAAAAAGAGTTTACATCGAACAGATCTCCACAAGAGAGGGGGAGAACATTGTATTGAGATCCGAAAAGAGAGAAGAAGCCATCTAGCTAATAACTATGGAGCCGTAGGTATGTGGTAAACTACTCACAACTCATTGGAGGGGCAAGGATGTTGATGTAGAAGCCCTCCATGGTTGATTCCCCTCCGGCAGAGTGCCGGCGAAGGCTCCAAGATTAGATCTCGCGGATACAGAAGGTTACGGCGGTGGAAATTGTGTTTCGTGGTGCTCCAGGATGTTTTCGGGGTACGTAGGTATATATAGGAGGAAGAAGTACGTCGGTGGCCGCCCGAGGGGCCCACGAGACAGGGGGCGCGCCCTACAGGCGGGGGGCGTGGCCTCCTATCTCGTGGCTTCCTCTGCTGCTTCTTGACTTGCACTCCAAGTCCTCTGGATCACGTTTGTTCCAAAAATCACGCTCCCGAAGGTTTCATTCCGTTTGGACTCCGTTTTATATTCCTTTTCTTCGAAATACTGAAATAGGCAAAAAAAACAACAATATGGGTTGGGCCTCCGGTTAGTAGGTTAGTGCCAAAAATGATATAAATGTTGGGGAACATAGTAATTTCAAAAAATTTCCTACGCACACGCAAGATCATGGTGATGGCATAGCAACGAGAGGGGAGAGTATTGTCCACGTACCCTCGTAGACCGTAAGCGGAAGCGTTATGACAACGCGGTTGATGTAGTCGTACGTCTTCACGATCCGACCGATCCAAGTACCGAACGTACGGCACCTCCTAGTTCAGCACACGTTCAGCTCGATGACGATCCCCGGGCTCCGATCCAGCAAAGCGTCAGGGATGAGTTCCGTCAGCACGACGGCGTGGTGACGATGATGATGTTCTACCGGCGCAGGGCTTCGCCTAAACTCCGCGACGATATGACCGAGGTGGAATATGGTGGAGGGGGGCACCGCACACGGCTAAGGAATGATCCATAGATCAACTTCTGTGTCTCTAGGGTGCCCCCCTGCCCCCGTATATAAAGGAGCAAGGGGGGAGGCTGGCCGGCCCTAGGGGGCGCGCCAAGGAGGGGGGAGTCCTCCTCCTAGTGGGAGTAGGACTCCCCTTTCCTAGTCCCACTAGGAAGGAGGAAGGGGGAGGAAAGAGAGGGAGAGGGAGAGGGAAAGGGGAGCCGCGCCCCCTCCTCTAGTCCAATTCGGACTCCTCATGGGGGGGGTGCCACCTCCTGGGCTGTTGCCCTCTCTCTCCCCTCAGGCCCACTAAGGCCCAATACTTCCCCGGGGGGTTCCGGTAACCCCTCCGGCACTCCTGTTTTCTCCGAAATCACCCGGAACACTTCCGGTGTCCGAATATAGTCGTCCAATATATCAATCTTTATGTCTCGACCATTTCAAGACTCCTCGTCATGTCCGTGATCACATCTGGGACTCCGAACAAACTTCGGTACATCAAAACTTATAAACTCATTATAAAACTGTCATCGTAACGTTAAGCGTGCGGACCCTACGGGTTCGAGAACTTTGTAGACATGACCTAGAACTATTCTCGGTCAATAACCAATAGCGGGACCCGGATGCCCATATTGTCTCCTACATATTCTAAGAAGATCTTTATTGGTCAAACCGCATAACAACATACGTTGTTCCCTTTGTCATCGGTATGTTACTTGCCCGAGATTCGATCGTCGGTATCCAATACCTAGTTCAATCTTGTTACCGGCAAGTCTCTTTACTCGTTACGTATTGCATCATTCCGTAACTAACTCATTAGCTACATTGCTTTCAAGGCTTATAGGGATGTGCATTACCGAGAGGTCCCAGAGATACCTCTCCGACAATCGGAGTGACAAAACCTAATCTCGAAATATGCCAACCCAACATGTACCTTTGGAGACACCTGTAGTACTCCTTTATAATCACCCAGTTACGTTGTGACGTTTGGTAGCACCCAAAGTGTTCCTCCGGTAAACGGGAGTTGCATAATCTCATAGTTACAGGAACATGTATAAGTCATGAAGAAAGCAATAGCAATATACTAAACGATCAAGTGCTAGGCTAACGGAATGGGTCATGTCAATCACATCATTCTCCTAATGATGTGATCCCATTAATCAAATGACAACACATGTCTATGGTTAGGAAACATAACCATCTTTGATTAATAAGCTAGTCAAGTAGAGGCATACTAGTGACGTTGTGTTTGTCTATGTATTCACACATGTATTATGTTTCCGGTTAATACAATTCTAGCATGAATAATAAACATTTATCATGATATGAGGAAATAAATAATAACTTTATTATTGCCTCTAGGGCATATTTCCTTCAGTCTCCCACTTGCACTAGAGTCAATAATCTAGATTACATAGTAATGATTCTAACACCCATGGAGTCTTGGTGCTGATCATGTTTTGCTCGTGAGAGAGGCTTAGTCAACGGGTCTGCAACATTCAGATCCGTATGTATCTTGCAAATTTCTATGTCTCCCACTTGGACTTGGTCCCGGATGGAATTAAAGCGTCTCTTAATGTGCTTGGTCCTCTTGTGAAATCTGGATTCCTTTGCCAAGGCAATTGCACCAGTATTGTCACAGAAGATCTTCATTGGTCCCGATGCACTAGGTATGACACCTAGATCGGAAATGAACTCCTTCATCCAGACTCCTTCATTTGCTGCTTCCGAAGCAGCTATGTACTCCGCTTCACATGTAGATCCCGCCACGACGCTTTGTTTAGAACTGCACCAACTTACAGCTCCACCGTTTAATAAAAATACGTATCCGGTTTGCGATTTAGAATCGTCCGGATCAGTGTCAAAGCTTGCATCGACGTAACCATTTACGACTAGCTCTTTGTCACCTCCATATACGAGAAACATATCCTTAGTCCTTTTCAGGTATTTCAGGATGTTCTTGACCGCTGTCCAGTGATCCACTCCTGGATTACTTTGGTACCTTCCTGCCAAGCTTATTGCTAAGCATACGTCAGGTCTGGTACACAGCATTGCATACATGATAGAGCCTATGGCTGAAGCATAGGGAACATCTTTCATTTTCTCTCTATCTTCTGCTGTGGTCGGGCATTGAGTCTGACTCAACTTCACACCTTGTAGCACGGGCAAGAACCCTTTCTTTGCCTGATCCATTTTGAACTTTTTCAAAATTTTATCAAGGTATGTGCTTTGTGAAAGTCCTATTAAGCGTCTTGATCTATCTCTATAAATCTTGATGCCCAATATGTAAGCAGCTTCACCGAGGTCTTTCATTGAAAAACTTTTATTCAAGTATCCCTTTATGCTATCCAGAAATTCTATATCATTTCCAATTAATAATATGTCATCTACATATAATATCAGAAATGCTACAGAGCTCCCACTCACTTTCTTGTAAATACAGGCTTCTCCAAAAGTCTGTATAAAACCATATGCTTTGATCACACTATCAAAGCGTTTATTCCAACTCCGAGATGCTTGCACCAGTCCATAAATGGATCGCTGGAGCTTGCACACTTTGTTAGCACCTTTTGGATCAACAAAACCTTCTGGCTGCATCATATACAACTCTTCTTCCAGAAATCCATTCAAGAATGCAGTTTTGACATCCATTTGCCAAATTTCATAATCATAAAATGCAGCAATAGCTAACATGATTCGGACAGACTTAAGCATCGCTACGGGTGAGAAAGTCTCATCGTAGTCAACCCCTTGAACTTGTCGAAAACCTTTCGCAACAAGTCGAGCTTTATAGACAGTTACATTACCATCAGCGTCAGTCTTCTTCTTAAAGATCCATTTATTCTCAATGGCTTGCCGATCATCGGGCAAGTCAACCAAAGTCCATACTTTGTTCTCATACATGGATCCCATCTCAGATTTCATGGCCTCTAGCCATTTTGCGGAATCTGGGCTCATCATCGCTTCCTCATAGTTCGTAGGTTCATCATGGTCAAGTAACATGACTTCCAGAATAGGATTACCGTACCACTCTGGTGCGGATCTTACTCTGGTAGACCTACGAGGTTCAGTAGAAACTTGATCTGAAGTTTCATGATCAATATCATTAGCTTCCTCACTAATTGGTGTAGTTGTCACAGGAACCGGTTCTTGTGATGAACTACTTTCCAATAAGGGAGCAGGTACAGTTACCTCATCAAGTTCTACTTTCCTCCCACTCACTTCTTTCGAGAGAAACTCCTTCTCTAGAAAGGATCCGATTTTAGCAACGAAAATCTTGCCGTCAGATCTGTGATAGAAGGTGTACCCAATAGTCTCTTTTGGGTATCCTATGAAGACACATTTCTCCGATTTAGGTTCGAGCTTATCTGGTTGAAGTTTCTTCACATAAGCATCGCAGCCCCAAACTTTAAGAAACGACAACTTTGGTTTCTTGCCAAACCACAGTTCATAAGGCGTCGTCTCAACGGATTTTGATGGTGCCCTATTTAACGTGAATGCGGCCGTCTCTAAAGCATAACCCCAAAACGATAGCGGTAAATCAGTAAGAGACATCATAGATCGCACCATATCTAGTAAAGTACGATTACGACGTTCGGACACACCATTTCGTTGTGGTGTTCCGGGTGGCGTGAGTTGCGAAACTATTCCGCATTGTTTCAAATGTAAACCAAACTCGTAACTCAAATATTCTCCTCCACGATCAGATCGTAGAAACTTTATTTTCTTGTTACGATGATTTTCCACTTCACTCTGAAATTCTTTGAACTTTTCAAATGTTTCAGACTTGTGTTTCATTAAGTAGATATACCCATATCTGCTCAAATCATCTGTGAAGGTGAGAAAATAACGATACCCGCCGCGAGCCTCAACATTCATTGGACCACAAACATCAGTATGTATGATTTCCAACAAATCAGTTGCTCGCTCCATAGTTCCGGAGAACGGCGTTTTAGTCATCTTGCCCATGAGGCACGGTTCGCAAGTACCAAGTGATTCATAATCAAGTGATTCCAAAAGCCCATCAGTATGGAGTTTCTTCATGCGCTTTACACCGATATGACCTAAACGGCAGTGCCACAAATAAGTTGCACTATCATTATCAACTCTGCATCTTTTGGTTTCAACACTATGAATATGTGTATCACTACTATCGAGATTCAATAAAAATAGACCACTCTTCAAGGGTGCATGACCATAAAAGATATTACTCATATAAATAGAACAACCATTATTCTCTGATTTAAATGAATAACCGTCTCGCATCAAACAAGATCCAGATATAATGTTCATGCTCAACGCTGGCACCAAATAACAATTATTTAGGTCTAAAACTAATCCCGATGGTAGATGTAGAGGTAGCGTGCCGACCGCGATCACATCGACTTTGGAACCATTTCCCACGCGCATCGTCACCTCGTCCTTAGCCAATCTTCGCTTAATCCGTAGTCCCTGTTTCGAGTTGCAAATATTAGCAACAGAACCAGTATCAAATACCCAGGTGCTACTGCGAGCATTAGTAAGGTACACATCAATAACATGTATATCACATATACCTTTGTTCACTTTGCCATCCTTCTTATCCGCCAAATACTTGGGGCAGTTCCGCTTCCAGTGTCCAGTCTGCTTGCAGTAGAAGCACTCAGTCTCAGGCTTAGGTCCAGACTTGGGTTTCTTCTCTTGAGCAGCAACTTGTTTGCTGTTCTTCTTGAAGTTCCCCTTCTTCTTCCCTTTGCCCTTTTTCTTGAAACTGGTGGTCTTGTTAACCATCAACACTTGATGCTCCTTCTTGATTTCTACCTCCGCGGCTTTTAGCATTGCGAAGAGCTCGGGAATAGTCTTGTCCATCCCTTGCATATTATAGTTCATCACGAAGCTCTTGTAGCTTGGTGGCAGTGATTGAAGAATTCTGTCAATGACACTATCATCAGGAAGATTAACTCCCAGTTGAATCAAGTGATTATTATACCCAGACATTTTGAGTATGTGTTCACTGACAGAACTATTCTCCTCCATCTTGCAGCTATAGAACTTATTGGAGACTTCATATCTCTCAATCCGGGCATTTGCTTGAAATATTAACTTCAACTCCTGGAACATCTCATATGCTCCATGACGTTCAAAACGTCGTTGAAGACCCGGTTCTAAGCCGTAAAGCATGGCACACTGAACTATCGAGTAGTCATCAGCTTTGCTCTGCCAGACGTTCTTAACATCGTCAGTTGCATCAGCAGCAGGCCTGGCACCCAGCGGTGCTTCCAGGACGTAATTCTTCTGTGCAGCAATGAGGATAATCCTCAGGTTACGGACCCAGTCCGTGTAATTGCTACCATCATCTTTCAACTTTGCTTTCTCAAGGAACGCATTAAAATTCAACGGAACAACAGCACGAGCCATCTATCTACAACAAACATAGACAAGCAAAATACTATCAGGTACTAAGTTCATGATAAATTTAAGTTCAATTAATCATATTACTTAAGAACTCCCACTTAGACAGACATCCCTCTAGTCATCTAAGTGATCACGTGATCCAAATCAACTAAACCATGTCCGATCATCACGTGAGATGGAGTAGTTTCAATGGTGAACATCACTATGTTGATCATATCTACTATATGATTCACGTTCGACCTTTCGGTCTCCGTGTTCCGAGGCCATATCTGTATATGCTAGGCTCGTCAAGTTTAACCTGAGTATTCCGCGTGTGCAACTGTTTTGCACCCGTTGTATTTGAACGTAGAGCCTATCACACCCGATCATCACGTGGTGTCTCAGCACGAAGAACTTTCGCAACGGTGCATACTCAGGGAGAACACTTCTTGATAATTTAGTGAGAGATCATCTTAAAATGCTACCGTCAATCAAAGCAAGATAAGATGCATAAAGGATAAACATCACATGCAATCAATATAAGTGATATGATATGGCCATCATCATCTTGTGCTTGTGATCTCCATCTTCGAAGCACCGTCGTGATCACCATCGTCACCGGCGCGACACCTTGATCTCCATCGTAGCATCGTTGTCGTTACGCCATCTATTGCTTCTACGACTATCGCTACCGCTTAGTGATAAAGTAAAGCAATTACAGGGCGTTTGCATTTCATACAATAAAGCGACAACCATATGGCTCCTGCCAGTTGCCGATAACTTCGGTTACAAAACATGACCATCTCATACAATAAAATATAGCATCACGTCTTGACCATATCACATCACAACATGCACTGCAAAAACAAGTTAGATGTCCTCTACTTTGTTGTTGCAAATTTTACGTGGCTGCTACGGGCTTAGCAAGAACCGTTCTTACCTACGCATCAAAACCACAACGATAGTTCGTCAAGTTAGTGCTGTTTTAACCTTCGCAAGGACCGGGCGTAGCCACACTCGATTCAGCTAAAGTGAGAGAGACAGACACCCGCCAGCCATCTTTAAGCACGAGTGCTCGTAACGGTGAAACTAGTCTCGCGTAAGCGTACGCGTAATGTCGGTCCGGGCCGCTTCATCTCACAATACCGCCGAACCAAAGTATGACATGCTGGTAAGCAGTATGACTTGTATCGCCCACAACTCACTTGTGTTCTACTCGTGCATATGACATCTACGCATAAAACCTGGCTCGGATGCCACTGTTGGGGAACGTAGTAATTTCAAAAAAAATCCTACACACACGCAAGATCATGGTGATGGCATAGCAACGAGAGGGGAGAGTATTGTCCACGTACCCTCGTAGACCGTAAGCGGAAGCGTTATGACAACGCGGTTGATGTAGTCGTACGTCTTCACGATCCGACCGATCCAAGTACCGAACATACGGCACCTCCGAGTTCAGCACACGTTCAGCTCGATGACGATCCCCGGGCTCCGATCCAGCAAAGCGTCGGGGATGAGTTCCGTCAGCACGACGGCGTGGTGACGATGATGATGTTCTACCGGCGCAGGGCTTCACCTAAACTCCATGACGATATGACTGAGGTGGAATATGGTGGAGGGGGGCACCGCACACGGCTAAGGAACGATCCATAGATCAACTTCTGTGTCTCTAGGGTGCCCCCCTGCCCCCGTATATAAATGAGCAAGGGGGAGGCCGGCCGGCCCTAGGGGGCGCGCCAAGGAGGGGGAGTCCTCCTCCTAGTGGGAGTAGGACTCCCCTTTCCTAGTCCCACTAGGAAGGAGGAAGGGGGAAGGAAAGAGAGGGAGAGGGAGAGGGAAAGGGGGGGCCGCGCCCCCTCCCCTAGTCCAATTCGGACTCCTCATGGGGGGGAGGGCACCTCCTGGGCTGCTGCCCTCTCTCTCCCCTCAGGCCCACTAAGGCCCAATACTTCCCCGGGGGGTTCCGGTAACCCCTCCGGCACTCCGGTTTTCTCCGAATATAGTCGTCCAATATATCAATCTTTATGTCTCGACCATTTCGAGACTCCTCGTCATGTCCGTGATCACATCCGGGACTCCGAACAAACTTCGGTACATCAAAACTTATAAACTCATAATAAAACTGTCATCGTAACGTTAAGCGTGCAGACCCTACGGGTTCGAGAACTATGTAGACATGACCTAGAACTATTCTCGGTCAATAACCAATAGCGGGACCTGGATGCCCATATTGGCTCCTACATATTCTACGAAGATCTTTATCGGTCAAACCGCATAACAACATACGTTGTTCCCTTTGTCATCGGTATGTTACTTGCCCGAGATTCGATCGTCGGTATCCAATACCTAGTTCAATCTCGTTACCGGCAAGTCTCTTTACTCGTTACGTAATGCATCATTCCGTAACTAACTCATTAGCTACATTGCTTGCAAGGCTTATAGTGATGTGCATTACCGAGAGGGCCCAGAGATACCTCTCCGACAATCGAAGTGACAAAACCTAATCTCGAAATGCGCCAACCCAACATGTACCTTTGGAGACACCTGTAGTACTCCTTTATAATCACCCAGTTACGTTGTGACGTTTGGTAGCACCCAAAGTGTTCCTTAGGTAAACGGGAGTTGCATAATCTCATAGTTACAGGAGCATGTATAAGTCATGAAGAAAGCAATAGCAATATACTAAACGATCAAGTGCTAGGCTAACGGAATGGGTCATGTCAATCACATCATTCTCCTAATGATGTGATCCCATTAATCAAATGACAACACATGTCTATGGTTACGAAACATAACCATCTTTGATTAATAAGCTAGTCAAGTAGAGGCATACTAGTGACGTTGTGTTTGTCTATGTATTCACACATGTATTATGTTTCTGGTTAATACAATTCTAGCATGAATAATAAACATTTATCATGATATGAGGAAATAAATAATAACTTTATTATTGCCTCTAGGGCATATTTCCTTCAATAAATGTGTAAAATAAAGCCCATAAACATCCAAAAGGGGTAATATAATAGCATGGAACAATCAAAAATTATAGATACATTGGAGACATATCAAGCATCCCCAAGCTTAATTCCTGCTCGTCCTCGAGTAGGTAAATGATAAAAAGAGAATTTTTGATGTGGAATGCTACCTAGCATAATTCATAATGTAATTTTCTTTATTGTGGCATGAATGTTCAGATCCAAATGATTCAAAATAAAAGTTCATATTGATAAAAGAAATAGTAAGACTTCAAGCATACTAATCAAAGTAATCATGTCTTCTCAAAATAACATGGCAAAAGAAAGTTCATCCCTACAAAATCATATAGTTAGGCTATGCTTCATTTTCGTCACACAAAGATGTTCCCAACTTCTATACCCCCGATGACAATTCAAGCAATTGTTTCATACTTAAATAATCTCAAACTTCTTCAACCTTCACGCAATACATGAGCGTGAGCCATGGATATAGCACTATGGGTGGAATAGAATATGATGACGGGGATTGTGTGGAGAAGACAAAAAAAGAGAAGAAAGTCTCACATTGACGAGGATAATCAACGGGCTATGGAGATGCCCATCAATTGATGTCAACATGAGGAGTAGGGATTGCCATGCAACGGATGCACTAGAGCTATAAATGAATGCTCAACAAAAGAAAACTAGTGGGTGTGCATCCAACTTGCTTGTTCATGAAGACCTAGGGCATTTGAGGAAGCCCATCGTAGGAATATACAAGCCAAGTTCTATAATGAAAATTTTCCACTAGTATGAAAAAGACAACTTATGAGACTCACTATATGAAAAACGTGGTGCTACTTTCAAGCACAATATATGAGACTCACTACATGAGGAAAAATGTGCTACTTTGAAGCACAAGTGTGGAAAAGGAGATAGTAACATTGCCCTTTTTATTTATTTTCTTTTTCTTTATTTTCTTTCTTTTTTCTTTTTTTATTTTCTTTTTTTGGGCCTTTTTTTGGCCTTTCCTTTTTTTCCTTTTTTTTCTTTGGGCAATGTTCTAATAATGATGATCATCACACTTCTATTGATTACAACATAAGAATTACAACTCGAAACTAGAACAAGATATGACTCTATATGAATGCCTCCGGCGGTGTACCGGGATGGTGCAATGAATCAAGAGTGACATGTATGAAAAATAGTGCATGGTGGCTTTGCCATAAATACGATGTCAACTACATGATCATGCAATGGCAATATGACAAAAGTAAAGTATGTCATGATGATGAAGAACAGAACAGTGGAAAGTTGCATGGAAATATATCTCGGAATGGCTATGGAAATGCCATAATAGGTAGGTATGGTGGCTGTTTTGAGGAAGATATAGGGAGGTTTATGTGTGATAGAGTGTATCGTATCACGGGGTTTGGATGGACCGGTGAAGTTTGTACCAACTCTCAAGGTGAGAAAGGGCAATGCACGGTACCGACGAGGCTAGCAAAGGCGGAAAGGTAAAAGTGTGTATAATCCATGGACTCAACATTAGTCAAAAGAACTCATATACTTATTGCAAAAATTTAGAAGTCATCAAAAACCAAGTACTACGCGCATGCTCCTAGGGGGATAGATTGGTAGGAAAAGACCATCGCTCGTCCCCGACCGCCACTCATAAGGATGCACAAGCCAGGTACACTTCATGTTTCAAATTTGTTACACAACTTTAACCATACGTGCATGCTACGGGACTTGCTAACTTCAACACAAGCATTCTTTAAATTCATAATCACCCAACTTGCATGACTTTAATATCACTACCTCCATATCTCAAAAAAATTATCAAGTATCAAATTGATCATAGCATCCAATTCACTTCCTATGATAGTTTTTATTATACCCAACTTGGATGCCTACCATTCTAGGACCAATTTTATAACCATAGCAAATACCATGCTGTTCTAAAAGAATCTCAAAATAATATAATGGAAGCATGAGAGACTAGCAATTTCTACAAAAATAAGTCACCAACGTGCTCTAAAAGATATAAGTGAAGCACTAGAGCAAAAACTATCAAGCTCAAAAGATGTAAGTGAAGAACATAGAGTATTCTAGCAAATTCTAATCAAATAGGCTTCTCCCAAAAGGTGTGTACAGCAAGGATGATTATGGTAAACTAAAAAGAAAAGACTAATATAATACACGACGCTCCAAGCAAAACACATATCATGTGGCGAATAAAATATAGCTCCAAGTAAAATTACCAATGAACGAAGACGAAAGAGGGGATGCCTTCCCGGGGCATCCCCAAGCTTAGGCTTTTGGCTATCTTTGAATATCTTGGGGGTGCGATAAGAATCCCCAAGCTTAGGATCTTGCCATCCTTTATTCCATAGTCCATAAAAGCTTTACCCAAAACTTGAAAACTTCACAACACAAAACTCAACAGGAAATCTTATAAGCTCCGTTAGTGAAAGAAAACAAAACCACAACATAAGGTACTGCAATGAACTCATTATTTATTTAATTTGGTGTTAATTCTACTGTATTCCAACTTCCTTATGGTTTATAAACTAATTTACTATCCATAGATGCATTGAAATAAGCAAACAACACACGAAAAACAGAATCTGTTAAAAACAGAACAGTCTGTAGTAATCTGTAACTAACGCGAACTTCTGGAACTGTAAAAATCTTACCAAAATAGGAAGTCGTGGAAAATTTGTTTATTAAACAGCAGAAAAAAAATCAACGCAAAATCACGTTCCTGTGATTTAACAAAATTATATTCGTGCGTGCAAAGTTTCTGTTTTTCAGCAGAATCAAATCAACTATCATCGTAGGTTATCCTATAGGTTCTGCTTGGCACAAACACTAATTAAAAGATAAAAACACATCTAAACAGAAGATAGATGAAAGATTTATTATTAAACAGGAGCAAAAACAAAAAACATAAAGAAAATTGGGTTGCCTCCCAACTAGCGCTATCGTTTAACGCCCCTAGCTAGGCATAAAATCAAAGATAGATCTAACGGGTGCCATCTTTGGCACTAAATTTATAAGTAGCCTGCATGATAGATTCATAAGGTAATTTGACTTTATTTCTTGGAAAGTGCTCCATGACTTTATTTAAGGGAAATTGAAATCTAATATTCCCTTCCTTCATATCAATAATCGCGCCAATCGTTCTAAAGAAAGGTCTACCAAAAATAATAGGGCAAGAAAGATTGCAATCTATATCAAGAATGATAAAATCCACGGGCACCAAATTTCTATTTGCAACAATGAGAACATCATTGATCCTTCCCATTGGCTTTTTAATGGTGGAATCCACAAGGTGCAAATTTAAAGAGTAATCATCAAGATCATGGAAACCTAGAATATATAAAGTTTTCGGAATCGTGGAAACACTAGCACCCAAATCACACAAAGCAAAACACTCATAATCTTTAATTCTAATCTTTATAGTAGGTTCCCACTCATAATTAAGTTTTCTAGGTATAGAAACTTCCAAATTAAGTTTTTCATCATAAGATTGCATCAAGGCATCAACAATATGTTTGGTAAAAGCTTTATTTTGACTATAAGCATGAGGAGAATTAACAACGAATTGCAACAAGGAAATACAAACTTTTAAAGAACAATTATCATAATCAAATTCCTTGAAATCCGAGATAGTAGGTTCAATATTATTAGATGTTGAGGATTCTCCGATCTCACTTTTACCAATTTTAGCTTCAAGATCTAAAGACTCTGAATTCTTGGGACGCCTTCTAGGCAAAGTTGATTCATCATCAGTCCCATAATCATCAAAATTCATATTGCAAAACATAGATCTAATCGGAGACGCATCAATAACTTTAAGATCCTCATCATTATTTTCATGGAGACTAGAAGAACACACTTTTATAAAGCTATCTTTTTTGGCACGCAATCTAGCGGTTCTTTCCTTGCACTCGTTAATGGAAATTCTCATTACTTTGAGAGACTCATTGATATCATGCATAGGAGGAGAAGATCTAAGTTTAAGAGAATCAACATCAAGCGAAAGTCTATCAACGTTCCTAGCCAAATCATCAACTTTGAGCAATTTTTCTTCAAGCAAAGCATTAAAATTCTTTTGAGAAACCATAAATTCTTTCACACTATTCTCAAAATCAGAGGGCATCTTATTAAAATTACCATAATAATTATTGTAGGAATTTCCATAATTATTAGAGGAATTACTAGGGAATGGTCTAGCATTAAAGTTTCCTCTATAAGCATTGTTTCCAAAACTATTCCTACCAACAAAATTCACATCCATAGATTCATTATTATTCTCAATCAAGGAAGACAAAGGCATATCATTGGGATCAAGAGGAGTATTTTTAGTAGCAAACATCTTCATAAGTTCATCCATCTTTTCACTCAAAACATTGATTTCTTCTATATCATGCACTTTTTTCCTAGAAGATCTTTCGGTGTGCCTGAGGGAGTCCTGGACTAGGGGGTGTTCGGATAGCCGAACTATCATCATTGGCCGGACTCCAAGTCTATGAAGATACAAGATTGAAGACTTCGTCCTGTGTCCGGATGGGACTTTCCTTAGCGTGGAAGGCAAGCTTGGCGATACAGATATGTAGATCTCCTACCATTGTAACAGACTCTGTGTAACCCTAGCCTTCTCCGGTGCCTATATAAACCAGAGGGTTTTAGTCTGTAGGACGAACAATAATCATACCATAGGCTAGCTTCTAGGGTTTAGCCTCCTTGATCTCGTGGTAGATCTACTCTTGTACTACCCATATCATCAATATTAATCAAGCAGGAGTAGGGTTTTACCTCCATCGAGAGGGCCCAAACCTGGGTAAAAACATCGTGTCCCTCATCTCCTGTTACCATCCGCCTAGACGCACAGTTCGGGACCCCCTACCCAAGATCCGCCGGTTTTGACACCGACATTGGTGCTTTCATTGAGAGTTCCACTGTGTCGTCACCTATAGGCCCGATGGCTCCTTCGATCATCAACAACAACGCGGTCCAGGGTGAGACTTTTCTCCCCGGACAGATCTTCGTATTCGGCGGCTTCGCACTGCGGGCCAATTCACTTGGCCATTTGGAGCAGATCGAAAGCTATGCCCCTGGCCATCAGGTCAGATTTGGAAGTTTGAACTATACGGCCGACATCCGCGGAGACTTGATCTTCGACAGATTCAAGCCACAACCGAGCGCGCCGCACTGTCACGATTGGCATGATTTAGCTCTACTGCCGGACAGTGCCCTGGAGGCCGCACAAGAGTCCGCTCCGACCCTTAGCTCGGAGCCGACGCTGCCAATCGAGGATGGGTGGCTGGACACCACCTCGGGGGCTGCTACCTCTACGGCGATAGAGCCGAATACCGACCCTGTCCCTTGTGAAGCTCGTGACTCCAAGGTGCCGGACTCCTCTCCGGACCTCGAACCTTCCGCGCCCTAGCCAATCGAATCCGGTTGGGCGCCAATCATGGAGTTCACCGCTGCGGACATCTTTCAGCACTCGCCTTTCGACGACATCTTGAATTCGCTAAAGTGTCTCTCTTTATCAGGAGAACCCTGGCCGGTTTATGGTCAGAACGGTTGGGATGCGAATGACAAAGAAATTCAAAGCCCACCCACCACCCACATCGTAGCCACTGTCGATGATTTAACCGACATGGTAGATTTCGACTCCGGAGACATCGACGGTATGGACGACGATGCCGGAGACGACCAAGAACCAGCACCTACAGGGCACTGGATAGCCACGTCGTCATATGACATATACATGGTGGACAGCCCAAAGGATGGGAATGGCAATGGACTAGCGGAGGTTGACCCCTCCAAAAAACAGCCTAAGCGTCGGCGTCAGTGGCGCCGCTCCAAACCCTGCCACAGCAAGAATGGAGATTCCGGCACCGGAGATAATAACACCCCGGACAGTGTCGAAGACAACCCCCTCCAGCAAGATTCAGCACAGGAGGACGGAGAAGCCAGCCCTCGCGAGAGAGCGGCAGACGAAGAGGTAGAGGACGATAATTACATGCCTCCCTCCGGAGACGAGGCAAGCATCGACGATGACGAATTTGTCGTGCCTGAGGATCCCGTCGAACAAGAGCGTTTCAAACGCAGGCTTATGGCCACGGCAAGTAGCCTCAAGAAAAAGCAGCAACAGCTTAGAGCTGACCAAGACTTGCTAGCCGACAGATGGACTGAAGTCCTCGCGGCCGAAGAGTATGAACTCGAACGCCCCTCCAAAAGCTACCCCAAACGCAAGCTGCTACCCCGATTAGAGGAGGAAGCACATAAACCTACATCACCAATGCACAATACGGCCGACCGGCCACCTCGTGGCCGCGATAGAGAGGCCTCTAGGCCCTACATTAAAGCCGCACCCCGATGTCGCTCGAAAAGTACAAAGCCACGGGGGAACGCGCCAGACTTGCGAGACATATTGGAGGATAAGGCGAGGCAAACAAGATCGATCTACGGATCGTGCAGGCACCCTACAATACGCGACGACAACCGTCACGTCGGATACAGCAACCCCGGCCGGGCCGAACATAGTAGACAAAGCTCGTTTGAGCTACGTCGTGATATAGCCCAATACAGAGGCGCCGCACACCCACTATGCTTCACAGATGAAGTAATGGATCATCAAATCCCCGAAGGGTTCAAACCCGTGAACATTGAATCCTACGATGGCACAACAGATCCTGCGGTTTGGATCGAAGACTATCTCCTTCATATCCACATGGCCCGCGGTGATGATCTTCACGCCATCAAATACCTCCCACTCAAGCTTAAAGGACCAGCTCGGCATTGACTCAACAGCCTGCCAGCAGAATCAATTGGGTGCTGGGAGGACCTGGAATCCGCATTCCTTGATAACTTCCAGGGCACATATGTGCGACCACCAGACGCCGATGACCTAAGCCACATAATTCAGCAGCCAGACGAATCGGCCAGACAATTCTAGACACGGTTCTTAACCAAGAAAAATCAAATCGTCGACTGTCCGGATGCAGAGGCCCTTGCAGCCTTCAAACACAACATCCGCGACGAATGGCTTGCCCGGCACCTAGGACAGGAAAAGCCGAAATCAATGGCAGCCCTCACATCACTCATGACCCGCTTCTGTGCGGGAGAAGACAGCTGGCTAGCTCGCAGTAACAACCTAACCAAAAACTCTGGTAGTTCGGATACCAAAGACAACAATGGCAGGTCATGTCGCAATAAGCACAAACGCCGCATTAACTACGATAATATTGAAGATACGGCAGTCAACGCGGGATTCAGAGGCTCTAAACCCGGTCAGTGGAAAAAGCCATTCAAAAGAACTACTCCGGGCACATCCAATTTGGACCGGATACTCGATCGCTCGTACCAGATACATGGCACCCCCGAAAAGCCAGCTAATCACACCAACAGAGATTGTTGGGTATTCAAGCAGGCAGGCAAGTTAATCGCCGAAGGCAACGACAAGGGGCTGCAAAGCGATGACGAGGAGGAGACACGGCCGCCGAACAATAGAGGATAGAAGGGATTCCCCCCACAAGTGTGGACGGTGAACATGATATACGCAACCCACATACCCAAGAGGGAGCGGAAGCGTGCGCTCAGGGACGTACACGCGATGGAGCCAGTCGCCCCAAAGTTCAATCCGTGGTCCTCCTGCCCGATCACTTTTGATCGAAGGGACCACCCCACCAGTATCCGCCATGGCGGATTCGCCGCATTGGTTTTAGACCCAATCGTCGATGGATTTCACCTCACTAGAGTCCTGATGGACGGCGGCAGCTGCCTGAACCTGCTTTATCAGGATACAGTGCGCAAGATGGGCATAGATCCCTCAAGGATCAAACCCACAAAGACGACCTTCAAAGGCGTCATACCAGGTGTAGAGGCCAATTGTACAGGCTCAGTTACACTTGAAGTGGTCTTCAGATCCCCGGATAACTTCCGAAGCGAGGAGTTAATCTTCAACATAGTCCCATTTCGCAGCGGCTATCATGCACTGCTCGGACGAACCGCATTTGCAAAGTTCAACGCGGTGCCGCACTACGCATACCTCAAGCTCAAGATGCCAGGCCCTCGCGGAGTCATCACGGTCAGTGGAAACATCGAACGCTCTCTTCGAATGGGGGAGCATACAGCGGCTCTCGCAGCGGAAGTGCAGAGTAACCTCTTAAGGCAATTCTCAAGTCCGGCTGTTAAGCGACCGGACACCGTCAAGCGTGCCCGGAGTAACCTACAACATGACCACTTGGCACGTTCCGAGCACGCGTAGCAATGCGGCCCCAACCCCAGCCCTCGCGACATCGCGAGACCAGTGCCACGCGTACATCACTATGCTCTGGAGATACCATGGGCATAGGGGGAGGGGCACGACCACGGCATGCCCAGAGTGCGGATCAACCACACCAGGGGCTCCCGAATTTATCATTCTTCCTTTTCTTTTTTTTCTTATCCTCAGGACTCCGTTTTCCAGAAGCCCTGTACGGCAGTAGACCTGCCGAACTCACGATGCAATAGCCAGGGAAGCAAAAAGGCTACGACGAGTATCCAGGTGGTCTCCATTACGAGCATTATACTTGTTTTACATATCATTCCGCAGCCTACCCCTGGAGGGGGACATGTTAAATAGTCCCACCCCTTGCTTATCGCACTATTTGTATCATTCTGCCTTTATTGCAGTATCTTTTGAATAAACAATGCATCGCTTTTTGCCTATAATTGCATTCCTTTCTATATATGTTCACTTATGACATGTTGCACCCGTACACCTTGGTACAGCCAAATACACCAGGGGTTTAAGTTCCCCAAATTATGGTGTGATATGTCCGAACACTTTCACAAGTGCGGCACCCCGAACTTATAGCATTATATGCATCGGCTCTGAATCATGTCTTGGGTCAATAGTTGGGTTTGCCCGGCTCCCATGTTTTGGTACCTTACGTTCCGTTATATCGGCTAAGGTAGCACTGGGAGAACCACTGCGATTGTGCCCCAGTTGAGCTGGGTCGAGCACCTCAGTGGAGAAAGCTAAAACTGACCGTCATGATAAGGCGAGAGCTGGTCGCTGTTCGAGAGGTCTTTTTTGAGTCCCTAAAGACTTATGCCGCTTAGAGCGAGGAGCTGGCTTGTCCGGCCCCAGGCGTGGATAGCGCCCCGAATTCGGCCTTCCGAACACAAGGGGCTTCGCTAAAATTTAAAATTATAGAATTCTATGGCTAAGTGAGAGTGTTCAAGCATTATAAGTTCGGTTGCCTCGTTCATTGTGTTGAGCGCCTCCCTAGAAGGACCCAAAAAGGGAAATAAGAGCGCTCAAGTTTATCCCGAACACCCCAGCACTCGTGGCATGGGGGCTGAAGCCAACGACTTGCCATCTCTCAGATTTAATAAACGACCGCACAGAAGGTAATATTTTAAATTAACAAAGCGTTGCTTAGCGCATATGAACACAGTTTTCAGCGCATAGGATAACAAAATACGAGTCTACTCAAAAATTACATCTTTGGAGCATTCACCCGCAATAAGGCGGGCACCCTTCATGACACCCTTATAGTACATCTCGGGCGTGCGATACTCCTTGCCCGGCGGTGGCGCGTCCGTCACAAGCTTCTCGGCGTCCATCCTGCCCCAATGCACTTTAGCACGGGCAAGGGCCCGACGGGCACCTTCAATATAGGCGGAGTGATTGATGACTTCAACCCATGGACAGGGGTCCACCAGCCGCCGCACCAGGCCGAAGTAGCTCCCAGGCATGGCTTCTTTGGGCCACAGCCGAACTATGAGGCCCTTCATGGCCTGTTCGGCCACCTTGTGGAGCTCGACTAGCTGCTTCAGCTGGTCCCTTAGGGGCACCGGATGTCCGGCCTCAGCATACTGAGACCAGAACACCTTTTCCGTCGAGATTCCCTCCTCGGCTCTGTATAACGCGGCAGCATCGGACACGCTACGGGGCAGATCTACGAACGCTCCTGGAGAGCTCCGAATTCGGGTAAGTAACAAGTAATTCACTTTTACATGCTTGCTTTGCATGAAGAATGCCTTACCCGCCGCTATTTTCTTTACTGCCTCGATCTCCTGGAGGGCCTTTTGGGCCTCGGCCTTAGCGTCTTTGGCACTCTCAAGAGCCGACGCAAGCTCGGACTCTCGAGTCTTCGAGTCACGCTCCAAACTCTCGTGTTTTTCCACGAGAGCCTGGAGCTCTTGCCGCGCCTCCGCCACCCGCGCCTCCTGCTTCTCTCGCTCAGCGCGCTCCGTGGCCGCATTACGTTTGGCCGCGGACACCGCCTCATTCAGGGCCGCCACCTCGTTTGTAGCCCCTGCAATACCCGCGTTCTTCCTGTCATTTTTTGCAACCAAATCCTTTTCTGTAAGGTACAACTCTAATAAGGTGTTACTTACCTTCCTTGTCCTCGAGCTGCTTCTTGGCACGGCCAAGCTCGTTCTCAAACCGCTCGAGGCTCTGTTTCAAGGCATTGATCTCCGCAGTCAATGCGGCAGAGGTCAGCAGCGCAGCCTGCATTCCCATATTGACATATTTGTGTTAGACTCCTGCGTATATCTTTTTAGATCCTTAGTTCGTCTTTTCTTTCTGAACACCGAACTGAGCATCAGGGGCTACTGTCTATGCGGTACTATTTTACATATCTTAAAATCCTTACCTCAAAGCCTGTTAGAAGGCTGGTGCAGGCTTCGGTCAGCCCGCTCTTGGCGGACTGAACTTTCTGAATCACCGCACTCATAATAGTGCGGTGTTCCTCTTTGATGGAAGCGCCATTGAGCGCCTCCAGCAAGTTATCCGGCGCCTCCGGTTGGACGGAGGTCACCGGCGTCGCCGTCTCGCCCTTCTTACGAAGGGGCCGCCCGCCGGACTCCGGAACCACCGAAGGTTCTGGTGCGGAGTCCGGTCCAAAGTCCGGGAGGTTGCCCTGTGGCACCTCTGGGGCCTCCTCCTCCTGGCTGGTCCCCCTCTGGGACCCCACCTCGGCGTCGTCTACATCATGGGGAGAGGAGGCGGTCGGAAGTGAAGCGCTATTCACATCCGACGAACCCAGGGACCCGCTCGACGAAGCGGGGAGATCATCCTTGGGCGGGCTACATGGTTGTGTTCGGCGTTAGAAGACACTATGCAACGAAAAGAAAAATCATAAGCTATTATGGAATCTGGACACTTCCGATCACGCCAGGGGCTTGGCCCTCGAGGGCCATTCCTCTTCGCCGTCGTCGGTGTTGGTGGAACAGTCCGGAGGAAGGTTCCTTCCCTTTTCTTGGATCCTTCGGCCTCCCCCGTTGGGGAAGCCTTCCTCTTCTTCTCTCCCCCAGCTGGGGGAGAGGCCTCTTTATTCTCCTCCTCGTCCTCGTGGGAGGAGTCCGCCTCGGAGTCATCGGACGACGAATCCGATAACACCTGGCGCCGGGAACTCCTCCGAGTTCCCGTGGCCTTCTTCTTGGCCTTCTTCTCTGGCACCACGTAAGGCGCCGGGACCAGCAGCCCTGTCAAACGGGCATCCGCTGGGTCTTCTGGAAGGGGAGCCGGACAGTTAACCTGTCCGGACGTCTTCTGCCAGGCCTGTTAAAGGTAATGGGAGTTCAGATCCCACATAGAGTGAAACTACGGAAAGCAAGTGTCCCGTAAAGGATAATATAGCTTACCTCGCCAGCCGGACGCTGCGAGCTGAATCCGCGATCTTCGGTAGCGGATGCGGGAGCCTCGGCGCCCTTGAACAGCACCTTCCAGGCCTCTTCGTACGTAGTGTTGAAGAGCTTGCTCAAGGTCTGGTGCTATGCCGGATCGAACTCCCATAAGTTGAAGTCTCGCTGTTGGCACGGGAGAATCCGGCGGATGAGCATGACCTGGACTATGTTGACAAGCTTGAGCTTCTTGTTCACCAGGGTTTGGAGACAGGATTGGAGTCCGGTCAGCTCCTCCGAATCGCCCCACGACAGGCCCTTCTCTTTCCAGGAGGTGAGCCGTGTGGGGATGCCAGATCTGAATTCGGGGCCGCTGCCCATTCAGGGTCACGCGGCTCGGTGATATAGAACCACCCCGATTGCCACCCTTTGATGGTTTCCACGAAGGCGCCCTCGAGCCAGGTGACGTTGGGCATCTTGCCCACCATGGCGCCTCCGCACTCCGCTTGGCGGCCACCCACTACCTTCGGCTTGACATTAAAAGTCTTTAGCCATAAACCGAAGTGGGGCTGGATGCAGAGGAAAGCCTCGCACACGATGATAAACGCCGAGATGTTGAGGATAAAATTCGGGGCCAGATCATGGAAATCCAGGCCGTAGTAGAACATGCGCCCCCGGACAAATGGGTGGAGTGGGAAGCCCAGTCCACGGAGGAAATGGGGAAGGAACACCACCCTCTCATGGGGCCTGGGGGTGGGGATGAGCTGCCCCTCGTCGGGGAGCCGGTGCCCGATGTCGCTAGACAAGTATCCGGCCTTGCGCAGCTTCTTGATGTGCCCCTTCGTGACGGAGGAGGCCATCCACTTGCCTCCCGCTTCGGACATGGTTGGAGAAGGTTGAGGTGAGATGTGCGGACTTGGACGCTGGAGCTCGAGTGCACGGAGATGGATAAGCAAAGGAGGAAGAAGGCATAGGTGAAAAGGTGGATCCTTATCCCCTTATATATGAGCGGACGAAACTATGCGTCCCCACCAGCCCGGTAAAACTCACTTATCTCCCAAGCGCCACGATTAATGGCGCGGTTGGGTTACCCACGTCCGTATTGATGAGAATCCCAGAATAAGGGGACACGATCTCTGCTTTGACAAGACGTGCCAAGGAAACCGCTTCGCTAAACATGCTGAGGTGGAACAATAAAAACAATTCGAGTAAAGGCTTGGCCGTGGTGTGACGTCATGCCGCGAAATACGTCAGCAGATTGAACTTGTGTAAATATTATTCTCTCTACGGTGGTATGTGGAATTTATTTTGCAGAGCCGGACACTATCCTGGTGTTCAAAATCTTCTATGAATTATT
Organism: Triticum aestivum; assembly: GCF_018294505.1. Lineage (NCBI taxonomy): Eukaryota > Viridiplantae > Streptophyta > Magnoliopsida > Poales > Poaceae > Triticum > Triticum aestivum. The sequence goes on along the minus strand of NC_057801.1, from coordinate 438,038,873 downwards.
CGGAGGAGGAATCCGCCTTGCAATGTCGAAGACAATATGCGCGCCGGACTCGTCGTCATTGAAGCCTGGTTCAGGGGCTACTGAGGGAGTCCTGGACTAGGGGGTGCCCGGATAGCCGAACTATCATCATTGGCCGGACTCCAAGACTATGAAGATACAATATTGAAGACTTCGTCCCGTGTCCGGATGGGACTTTCCTTGGCGTGGAAGGCAAGCTTGGCGATACGGATATGTAGATCTCCTACCATTGTAACCGACTCTGTGTAACCCTAGCCCTCTCCGGTGCCTATATAAACCAGAGGGTTTTAGTCCGTAGGACGAACAATAATCATACCATAGGCTAGCTTCTAGGGTTTAGCCTCCTTGATCTCGTGGTAGATCTACTCTTGTACTACCCATATCATCAATATTAATCAAGCAGGAGTAGCGTTTTACCTCCATCGAGAGGGCCCGAACCTGGGTAAAAACATCGTGTCCCTCATCTCCTGTTATCATCCGCCTAGACGCCGGTTTTGACACCAACAATGCCATTGAGAATAATTAGCCATATTATCAAGAAGTTTTGTAGCATCTCCTAACGTGATTTCCATACACGTGCCTCCCGCAGCCGAATCTAAGAGATTTCTAGAAGCAAAGTTCAAACCGGCATAAAATTTTTGTATGATCATCCATAAATTCAAACCATGAGTAGGGCAATTGTGAAGCATCAATTTCATTCTTTCCCAAGATTGGGCAACATGCTCATGATCAAGTTGTTTAAAATTCATAATATCGTTCCTAAGAGTAATGATCTTAGCGGGAGGAAAATACTTAGAGATAAAAGCATCTTTGCACATGTTCCAAGAATCAATACTATTTTTAGGCAAAGATGAAAACCAAACTTTAGCACGCTCTCTAAGTGAAAACGGAAATAACTTCAATTTGACAATATTGTTATCCGTATCTTTCTTCTTTTGCATATCACACAAATCAACAAAGTTGTTTAGATGAGTAGCGGCATCTTCACTAGGAAGGCCGGTGAATTGATCTTTCATAACAAGATTCAACAAAGCGGTATTGATTTCACAAGACTCAACATCATTAAGAGGAACAATCGGAGTTCTAAGGAAATCATTATTATTGGTATTCGAGAAATCACACAATTTGGTATTATCTTGTGCAATGGCAACAAGTAATCCAACACACAAGCAAACAGAAAAAAAGCAAGCGAAAAGAAAGGAGGAGATTGGGAAAGAGAGGGCAAATAGTGAAGTGGGCGAGAGGAAAACGAGAGGCAAATGGCAAATAATGTAAATGCGAGGGAGATGGGTTTGTGATGGGTACTTGGTATGTCTTGACTTGAGTGAAGACCTCCCCGGCAACGGCGCCAGAAATCCTTCTTGCTACGTCTTGAGCTTGTGTTGGTTTTCCTCGAAGAGGAGAGGGTGATGCAACAATAGTAGCATAAGTATTTCCCTTAGTTTTTGAGAACCAAGGTAGCAATCCAGTAGGAGGCTCCACAAAAGTCCCACGCACCTACACAAACAAACTGAGAACTCGCAACCAACACAATAAAGGGGTTGTCAATCCCTTCACGGCCACTTGCGAAAGTGAGATCTAATAAATATAGTATGATAAGATAAATATATTTTTTTGGTATTTTATAATATAGATGCAAAAAGTAAAGATGCAAATAAAAGTAGATTGAAAGCAAATATGATAAGAGATAGACCCGGAGGGCATAGGTTTCACTAGAGGCTTCTCTCGAGATAGCATAAGTATTACGGTGGGTGAACAAATTACTGTCGAGCAATTGATAGAAAAGCGCACAGTTATGAGATTATCTAGGCATGATCATGTATATAGGCATCACATCCATAACAAGTAGACCGACTCCTGCCTGCATCTACTACTATTACTCCACAAATCGACCGACTCCTGCCTGCATCTAGAGTATTAAGTTCCTAAGAACGGAATAACACATTAAGCAAGATGACATGATGTAGAGGGATAAACTCATGCAATATGATATAAACCCCATCTTGTTATCCTCGATGGCAACAATACAATACGTGCCTTGCAACCCTTTCTGTCACTGGGTAAGGACACCGCAAGATTGAACCCAAAGCTAAGCACTTCTCCCATGGCAAGAAAGATCAATCTAGTAGGCCAAACCAAACTGATAATTCGAAGAGACTTGCAAAGATAACTCAATCACACATAAAAGAATTCGAGAAGATTCAAATATTATTCATAGATAAACTTGATCATAAACCCACAATTCATCGGATCTCGACAAACACACCGCAAAAAGAGTTGACATCGAATAGATCTCCACAAGAGAGGGGGAGAACATTGTATTGAGATCCAAAAAGAGAGAAGAAGCCATCTAGCTAATAACTATGGACCTGTAGGTATGTGGTAAACTACTCACAACTCATCGGAGGGGCAAGGATGTTGATGTATAAGCCCTCTGTGGTCGATTCCCCCTCCGACAGAGTGCCGGCGAAGGCTCCAAGATGAGATCTCGTGGATACAGAAGGTTACAGCGGTGGAAATTGTGTTTCGTGGTGCTCCTGGATGTTTTCAGGGTACGTAGGTATATATAGGAGGAAGAAGTACGTCGGTGGCCGCCCGAGGGGCCCACAAGACAGGGGGCGTGCCCTACAAGGGGGGCGCAGCCTCCTATCTTGTGGCTTCCTCGGCTGCTTCTTGACTTGCACTCCAAGTCCTTTGCATCACGTTCGTTCCAAAAATCACGCTCCCGGAGGTTTCATTCCGTTTGGACTCCGTTTGATATTCCTTTTCTTTGAAATACTAAAATAGGCAAAAAATAGCAATATGGGATGGGCCTCCGGTTAGTAGGTTAGTCCCAAAAATGATATAAATGTGTAAAATAAAGCCCATAAACATCCAAAAGGGGTAATATAATAGCATGGAACAATCAAAAATTATAGATACGTTGGAGACGTATCAGTATGTATTATTTCCAATAAGTCGTTGGCTCGCTCCATTTTACCGGAGAATAGAGTTTTAGTCATCTTGCCCATGAGGCATGGTTCACAAGCATCAAATGATTCATAATCAAGTGATTCCAAAAGTCCATCCGCATGGAGTTTTTTCATGCGCTTTACACCAATATGACCTAAACGGTTGTGCCAGAAGTATGTTGCACTATCATTGTCAACTTTGCATCTTTTGGCATCAATATTATGAATATGTGTATCACCACGATCGAGATTCAATAAACCATTTACATTTGTTGTATGACCATAGAAGGTTTTATTCATGTAAACAGAATAATAATTATTCTCAAACTTAAATGAATAACTGTATTGAAATAAACATGATCTAATCACATTCATGCTGAACACAAACACCAAATAAAATTTATCTAGGTTCAACACTAATCCTGGAGGTAGAGGGAGTATGCGATGGTGATCATATCCACCTTGGAATCATTTCCAACACACATCGTCATCTCGCTTTCAACTAGTCTCTACAACTCCTGTTTCGAGTTACTAATCTTAGCAACTAAACCGTATCAAATACCTAGAGTTACTACGATCACTAGTATAATACACATCAAGAACATGTATATCAAATATATCTTTGTTCACTTTGATATCCTTCTTATTCGCCAAGTATTTGGGGCAGTTCCGCTTCCAGTGACCAGTCCCTTTGCAGTAAAAGCACTCAATTTCAAGCTTGGTTCCAGCTTTGGGCTTCTTCCCGGGAGTGGCAACTTGCTTGCTATTCTTCTTGAAGTTCCCCTTCTTTCCCTTTTTCCTTTTTATTGAAACTAGTGGTCTTGTTAACCATCAACACTTGATGCTCTTTCTTGATTTCTACTTTCGTCGATTTCAGCATCGTGAAGAGCTCGGGAATCTTTTTCGTTATCCCTTGCACATGATAGTTCATCATGAAGTTCTAGTAGCTTGGTGATAGTGATTAGAGAACTCTGTCAATCACTATCTTATTTGGAAGATTAACTCCCACTTGATTCAAGCGATTGTAGTGTCCAGACTTTCTGAGCACATGCTCACTAGCTGAGCTATTCTCCTCCATCTTGTAGGCAAAGTAATTGTCAGAGGTCTCATACCTCTCGACACGGGCATGAGTCTAAAATACCAATTTCAGCTCTTGGAACATCTCATATGCTCCGTGGCATTCAAAACGTCTTTGAAGCCCCAATTCTAAGCCGTAAAGCATACCGCACTAAACTATCAAGTAGTCATCATATCGAGCTTGCCAAACGTTCATAACGTCTGCATCTGCTCTTGCAATAGGTCTGTCACCTAGCGATGCATCAAGGACATAATTCTTCTGTGCAACAATGAGGATAATCCTCAGATCACAGACCCAATACACATCATTGCTACTATTATATTTCAACTTAGTTTTCTCTAGGAACATATCAAAAATAGGGGAGCTACAACGCGAGCTATTGATCTACAACATAATTTGCAAATACTATCTGGACTAAGTTCATGATAAATTTAAGTTCAATTAATTAAATTACTTAAGAACTCCCACTTAGATAGACATCCCTCAAGTCATCTAAATGATACGTGATCCAAATCAACTAAACCATGTCCGATCATCACACGAGATGGAGTAGTCATCAATGGTGAACATCTCTATGTTGATCATATCTACTATATGATTCACATTCGACCTTTCGGTCTCCAGTGTTCCGATGCCATGTGTGTACATGCTAGGCTCGTCAAGTTTAACCTGAATATTCCGCATGTGCAAAACTATCTTGCACCCATTGTATATGAACGTAGAGCTCATCACACCTGATCATCACGTGGTGTCTCAGCACGAAGAACTGTCGCAACGGTGCATACTCTGGGAGAACACTTATACCTTGAAATTTTGGTTAAGGGATCATCTTATAATGCTACCGCCGTACTAAGCAAAATAAGACACATAAAAGATAAACATCACATGCAGTCAAAATATGTGACATGATATGGCCATCATCATCTTGTGCTTTTGATCTCCATCTCCGAAGCATCGTCATGATCTTCATCATCACCGGCTCAACACCTTGATCTCCGTCGTAGTGTTGTGGTCGTCTCGCCAACTATTGCTTCTACAACTATCACTACCGCTTAGTGTTAAAGTAAAGCAATAAGGCATTTGCGTTTCATATAATAAAGCAACAACCATAAGGCTCCTGCCAGTTGCCGATAACTTCTACAAAACATGATCATCTCATACAATAACATATATAACATCATGTCTTGACCATATCACATCACAAGCATGGCCTGCAAAAACAAGTTAGACATCCTCTACTTTGTTGTTGCAAGTTTTACGTGACTGCTACGGGCTTTTAGCAAGAACAATTCTTACCTACACATCAAAACCACAACGGTGTTTCGTCAAGTTTTCTGTTTTAACAGTCAACAAGGATCGGCCATAGTCAAATTTGATTCATATAAAGTAGGAGAAACAAACACCCGCCAGCTACCTCTATGCAAAACTAGTTGCAAGTCTGTCGGTGGAACCGGTCTCATGAACGTGGTCTTGTAAGGTTGGTCCGGGCCGCTTCATCCAACAATACCGTCGAATCAAAATAAGACGTTGGTGGTAAGCAGTATGGTTATCGCCGCCCACAACTCTTTGTGTTCTACTCGTGCATATCATCTACGCATAGACCTGGCTCGGATGCCACTGTTGGGAAACATAGCATGCAATTCCAAAAAAATTCCTACGCTCACGCAATACCTATCTAGGATATGCATAGCAACGAGAGGGGGAGAGTGTGTCTACATACCCTCGTAGACCGAGAGTGGAAGTGTTTGACAACACGGTTGATGTAGTCGAACTTCTTCTCTTTCTGACTGGTCAAGCACCGAACGTATGGTACCTCCGAGTTCTGCACACGTTCATCTCAAAGATGTCCCTCAAACTCTTGATCCAGCAAAGTGTCGAGGAAGTAGATGAGTTCCATCAGCATGACGGCGTGGTGACGCTGATGTTGAAGTGATCCGTGCAGGGCTTCGCCTAAGCACTACGAGAATATGACCGAGGGTGTAATCTGTGGAGGGAGGCGCCACACACGGCTAACAGATATTGATGTGTCCTTGCGTGGCACCCCATCCCCATATATATATAGGTGGGAGGGGAGGAGGCAGCCCCTAGGGAGCCCCAAGAGACCTAGCGGCAGCCCTAGGGCTGATGCCTTGCCCTGCGCCCCCCCTTTCCCTATATGAAGAAGCGGGAAGGAAAGAGGAGGGAGGGAAGGAAGGGGGAGTCCTACTCCACACTTTCCTTTTCCTCCACTCTTTCCTTGTCCTCCTCATAGGCCAACCTCTATAGGGGGTGCACCAGCCCTTTGTGGGCTGGTGTGTTCCCTCTCCCGACCCATATCTTTGCCGGGGGTGCCTGAAACTCCTTTCCGGTGACCCGATAAATACCTGGTACCCTTCGAAACACTTTCGGTGTCCGAATACCATCGTACTGTATATCAATCTTTACCTCTCGACCATTTTGAGACTCCTCATCATGTCCGTGATCTCATCCGGGACTCCGAACAACATTCGGTCACCAAATCACATAACTCATATAATACTATACTACTAGGGAAAACCTTAGTAGTAGCGCTTGTTTTGTAGCTAGCAGTAGCGCTTGTACAAAAGCTACCACTAAGGCGCTACATCTAACTGTTAGTAGTAGCGCTGGAATGCCATCGCTACTGCTATACCTAGTTAGCAGTAGCGCTTACTCGGGAAAGCACTATAGATAATAGAAAGTAGCAGTAGTGTTTCTTTAGAAAAGCGATGCTGCTAACTTTTCCTGTATTTTTTAAAATACAGCTTATTTTCGTTGTGGTTTTATATACAGTACTTTCATCATATGATTTTATGACCATGATTAGTTATTATATATAACCATGGGTGAAATGAACGTGGGGTAGATTCAAGGGGAGGCAACATGTGGTGCATGTCAAAAGTACTACTAGTCCAAACTTGATCTAGTTTGGATTAGTAGTACTTTCGATGTGCATCACATGCTGCCTCCACTTGAATCTATTCCATGTTCATTTCACCTACTGATATATATATATAATAACTCATCATGCTCATATAACAACTTAGCATCATGCATCATCAATCATAATAATAAATAACTCATCATTGGTATCATAATAACAAGTCCCCTACTCATCATCATCGATCATACAACTTCTTCTCGATACCACATCATCATCATAGTCATCTAACCAATCCTACTTAGTTGTTCTTAGCACATGATCATGAGTATTAGCTAGGACCTACTACCTTCTCTTAGATAAAATAGCATAAAACAAGATAGGCCCTGACTCTCCATTATGGAGAATGGAGATTATCCTGTCTCCAATTCTTGCCCTTCGCCTAATGTTGCTTCCAAGTAGCTCCCTACGAGTGACCATACATTTTTTCCAATCTTTGATTGCCATGTCTTCATTGGTTTTAAAAATCCGATATGAATAGGAGTGATTCGTAGAATGACCTGGCCGTATATTCAAAACATCAAGGCGACCTTTTTGAAACATCAGATGAGGCACACACTCCTGCGGGATTATCTGTTGAAAAACATAGTAATAACTTCGTAGTTAGTAATGTAGTTCAATTTTAGAAGAATTTATGCAAAAGATGCATAGATGTCGTAATACTAAAAAATCTTACCATGACATCTCCATGGATGTTAGCATAGTTCAACACGTGCACTAGTGGCACATATTGACCATAATGTGGAGGAGTTTGATAATAGATATTTTAATTCTCAAGATCAGTACAAAATGCGACCAGATGATTTTTCTCCTGATAAGTTAACTCAGAGCCATCGGTGTAGTAGGTTCTATCTACCATCTTCTGCACATTCTTTGAAGAATAAAAATAAGTTGTCAATGGAAATGAGCTGTCAACTATTTTGAAATAAACAATATAAATTACTTACTAACTATGTTTGAGAAACTCACATATCGGTAGAATTGGAAGCGTATCAACAAGGACCCAAATGTACAAATTGTCTTCCTCGATGTCAGGATCACCAAGATCCATGGTGACAAGCATACCCTCATGAAAATCATACATCTGGCAAAGTGCTTCCCAATCCGGGCAACCAAAATGGGATACGCTCTCAGAATTGTATAGATATACCTCAAAATCCATGCCATGATGGGGTGAATTTTCTTTGTTTCCATACTCTCATGATCTTCAAAATCCATCCTCTCCAAGACATAGCATCTTGCATGGCATGGGATAAGTTAGTCAAATTGTAAAAGACGAAAATTACACGTTGAAGTAGTAGAAGTCGAGCTTAATTACAAAAAAACACTTTGCGTCGTAGCGTATCGTTTGAACATCGAAGGCCTCCTGGAGCTTAATACTGAAGCGTCGACCTTCTACTAAGTGAGGCCTGTCGCAGAAACCCCGGTCATCGCCGCACCAGGAGCACTCCGCGAGACTTTCGTCCGACGACATTTCCTATGTTCATAATTCAAAGATTAAACTTCTAAAATCCAATATATGTACTACAAAAACTAAATTAGATCATTATTATTCAGCATGGGTTGACTATCGTCCGTTGAGTCTTTTTAAAAAAATTCTCAGCTCACGTGGTGTATATATTCGACCGTTGGGGATGGTCACTCCTCCCTTCGTCCCCGAGTGCATTAAACCAAAATGTCTAGCACACAGGAACAAAGGAGAAGCAACCCCCACGACAACAGTCAACATTCTTCTTCTCTCATATATGGTGGACACACTCCCTCACTGATTTTTCGACCGTCGGTGATGGTCGTTACTCCTCCTTCCCCTAGTGGCTAACAAAGGTCTAGCACATGGAGAAGAAGGAGAAACGACCCCCACGACAACAGTCGGGTTTCTTCCTCTCTCATATATGGTGCAGACTTTCTTCCTCACTCATTTTTTGATTGTCATGTATGGAGCCTCGATAGACTTAAAGTCAACCCGAAATGTCGTTTAATTATCTTTCTAGAAAATCCAGGCCCCTCAATATTTCCTACATATTCTAACACAAGTCATGCTAAAAAAGGACATATCGAGCGCCTGAAATTTGCCGGAATGAAAATTAATCAACACTCTGGCAAAACATAGTCCACTCGGAGGTGTTACCTGCAAACATGGCCACTTGGACAAGCACATATCCTATTTGCATTCAAACTTGATGGTCATTACATTCAAACTTGATGATCATTGCATTTCAATGGTTGGAAATATGAACAAAAACATTTCAAAATATCGTATAGGACTCATATTGACATGGAGATTTGGCTAGTCTCACCTCGAGGTCGGAAGGGGGCTGTGACGGGGATGACAACGGCGACGACATGGAGATTTGGCTGCAAAAACAAATAGTATTTAAAATAGTGATCTCCAATTTGAGCATTCAAAATAGGAGTAGTTCTCCAATTTGCTACTGTTTTTTTAAACTTCGGTACTATTTTTTAATTTTTTCTACTGTTTTTATACCTATTTTTTTGCTAATTTGCTACAAAAATTTGCTAAATTGCTAAAAAAAACAAAAAACAAAAATTTGCTAATCAGCTACAACCCTCATTTGCTAATAAAAGTTGATAACTTTGCTAAATTTGCTAACTTGCCCTAAAATTTGCTAAATTTTCCCTAAACAGAGAGAGAGGAGGGCAGGGGAGAAGAGAGGGAGAGGAGGGCAGGGGATAGGAGAGGCTTACGGTGAGGGAGCTCGGGCTCGGGCGGCGGCAGTCGAGGGCGATGGACGGCGGCGACGACGAGGTCGAGGCCGCGCGGGTAGGGGAGAGGCGGGGGCAGCGTTGTGGTCGAGGGCGGCCAGGGGCGACGACCGGCGGTCGAGGGCGACAGACGATGCAAGGGCGGGTAGGGCGACAGAGTGGGGGAAAAGGGTGGGGAGGGTGGGGTTGGGACTTGGCAAAATTTGAGCCCTCGCAGTGGTTAACTCAAAATAGTAGTAGCACTGGCATAGGATCCAGCGCTATAGCTAACTTAGCTATAGTGCTGGGCTGTAATGCAACGTTACTACTAAACAGTTAGTAGTAGCGCTTGTTTCTGTACAGCGCTACAACTCCAGCTACCGTCGGTGGCCTCGTCTGGTCCCACATAGTAGTAGCATGTTTTTGACTCCCAGCGCTACTACTACCGAGTTACTAGTAGCGCCCGCCAGGAAAAGCGCTACTGCTCAATATCAGCAGCGATTACTATTTTACAGCGCTACTACTATGCTACTGTGTATAAGCATTTTCCTAGTAGTGCTATATCGTCATTGAACGTTAAGCGTGCAGACCCTACGGGTTCAAGAACTATGTAGACATGACCGAGACACCTCTCCGGTCAATAACCAATAGCGGAACCTGGATGCCCATATTGGCTCCTACATATTCTACGAAGATCTTTATCGGTCGAACCGTTATGTCAACATATGTAATTCCCTTTGTCCATCGTTATGTTACTTGCCCGAGATTCGACCGTCGGTATCTTCATACCTAGTTCAATCTCATTACCGCAAGTCTCTTTATTCGTTCCATAATACATAATCCTGTAACTAACTCAGTAGTCACTTTGCTTGCAAGGCTTCTTATGATGTGCATTACCGAGAGGGCCCAGAGATACCTCTCCGAAACTCGGAGTGATAAATCCTAATCTTGATCTATGCCAACTCAACAAACACCTTTGGAGATACCTGTAGAGCATCTTTATAATCACCCAGTTACGTTGTGACGTTTGATAGCACATAAGGCATTCCTCCAGTATCCGGGAGTTACATAATCTCATAGTCAAAGAAATATGTATTTTACATGAAGAAAGCAATAGCAATAAAACTGAACGATCAATATGCTAAGCTAACGGATGGGTCTTGTCCATCACATCATTCTCCTAATGATATAATCTCGTTCATCAAATGACAACACACGTCTTATGGTTAGAAAACTTAACCATCTTTGATCAATGAGCTAGTCTAGTAGAGGCTTACTAGGGACACGATATTTTGTCTATGTATCCACAGATGTATCAAGTTTCCGGTTAATACAATTCTAGCATGAATAATAAACATTTATCATGAAATAAGGAAATATAAAATAACAACTTTATTATTGCCTCTAGGGCATATTTCCTTCACGGCGGTGCTGGGGGTGGCGACCACGACGCCCATGGACGCTCCTTCGCGGGCTCCTCCTTGACCTCCTGCTTGACGTCCAGCTTTGGAACGTACACGTCCCCGAAGGCCGAGAGCTCAAGCATATACTGCAGGGCCTGCCACTCCTCCTTCTGGCGCATGTACTCCCTCCCGGAGTCCTCCATGATGGCCTGCAGGAGCCACTCCTCCTCGACCGTAATGGCGGGAGGTTGCGGGGGCGGCGGCGATGGGATGGGAGACGACGTCGGCGTTAGGGAACGGATCCGCGTGCAGCCGCGCACGCTAGGCAGGCTCGGCGCGCGCGTATGAGGCGCGGGCCGCACACGAGGCGCGGGCCACGCACCGTGGGACACGCGGGGCGGGGTATGACCACGACCGACAAAATAGGAGGTACGCAGCGTGTCGTGAGCATCTTGAAACCAAGTATCCTACAGTGGCGAGTCCACTGCGTACCTGCGGTCAGCGAGGAGCTCACACATGATCCTAGCGTGGCGACCGGTCTCCTGGCAGCGAAGTGCCTGTCTTCCAATACCGGCGGCACACCTCGACGCCGATGTAAGGCGGGAAGTGTGGCGCGGCCGCCGGATGGGAGATGGAGAACGACACCGAAGAGGTGGAGTGGCCGGCCGCGCTACCAGAAGACGAGCTCGCCTCGTGGTCGTGCTTGGCCTTCTTGCCTGTGTGCCACTTCCAGAACCCGATGGCCGGCGGGGGAGCGAGGTCGACGGTCTCTAGGGTTTTCGGTGTCTCCGATGGGGGAGGCAGTGGTGGGAAAGTGGATGGGGACTGAAAATCCACGACTTGCCCATAAAAAAGAACATGGCCTGGGGCGTCTGTGTGGCTGACTTGCGGGTCCAATCACCCGTGCGCATTGACTACGAACGTTGGGAGGTAGTTGGAACACCGACATGCGGCCCCGACGTGGACGCGAAGAGGACACGTGCCCGCCCGATTGTTGTTCGCGCGACCGCAAAGTTGACCCAACTATGCGCCTGAAATGAGGCGAACCGGATCGAAAACGGACAAATTTTGAGAATAAGGTTACGCGTTAGGCCGGATCGTATGTCTGCTTGAGCCCAAACAAACGCGGACGGACAAATTTTGAGAATAAGGTTACGCGTTAGGCCGGATCGTATGTCTGCTTGAGCCCAAACAAACGCGGACGGACATGACAGGGCCTAGCGTTCGAGTTGGTCTCATGTGCCTATGGGAGGGGCTACCACTCTCCTCAGCGCAAGCGCAAGTGGCAGTCACTCAGTACTCTACGCAGCAGCCTTGAGCCATTTTTAACCAAGGCCCCAACACCAAAGTGAAGATCAAACTTTGAAAAGAGATTAATTAAACCAGCCATTGGTGTGCTTTTTAGGGCAGGCGATTGGTTGGCACTGACTATATCCTGTCAACGTCACCATTATCACGTGCAGGCAGGCACAGTAGAGGATCATGTGGTGAACAGTGGAAGTAGCAACTCGGAAATTTACGACGCTGCCGGGGCAGCTGGTAGGAACAGCGGCCCAACCATCCGCATTCAAAGAACCCATGGCCCCGTTTAGTTTTACTGTTTTGCCCATACATTTCACTTTACCTTTCCCCCTATTTTTCCGGTTAAGCAGTGGACCGCATTCTTTCCTCGGTCTTGGGTCTTCCCGTTTCTCGGTAAGCAGCAGCAGCAAGTATTTTTGTGCGTCCTTGTTGTTGCATCAAATCCTTCGTAAAGTCGATGGCTATGGATGACACATTTCGGGGGATTGTTTATTAGGCTGGTCATAGTGGAGAGTAACTTAGACTAGTAACATACATATGTTACTAGTCCATGTTACTACCTTCATATTGGGTAGTGTCATAGGTGTGGTAACATAGTTGCCTTCATTTATTACTTTATAGACTCATTATGCATTGGAAACCGCTATGTGATGGTAACATATTATGTTACTCTATTTGCCTCTCTCCTCATTAACTACTTGTCACATCATCAATTTTGCTTATGTGGCATCTATGTTACTACCTATGTTACTCCCACTATGACCAGCCTTAATTCTCATTTCATTCACCCTTCCCTCGAAAATTAGAATGATGCCGATCGAAGCGCTGCGTGCTTTTGGCTGCTTGCACCGCACTGCACAGCATCGGTAGACCCTCGCAGTTTTGCCGCTTTTCAATCATGTGCGATGCGTCTCTACCGCTTTGTCGCCACGGTGAGCCCGAGGAAGAAAACAACATGATGCTGGATCTGGGGCTACGCATCGTCCCACCCCATCATGTCCTCACGCGAGGCGCGGCCATGTGCGGCGATGGAGCGGCGACGTCGACGTCTCCGGCCAGCCCTACTCATCGAATTGCCCGTCCTGCCCCCGGCGGCCGGCCGGAGAAGAGATCATCCTCGCGACGGGCGATCGAGTGGCTCGCAGTCGCAGGCAGGCAGGCAGGCATGCGGTCCCATGAACCTGCGAAGGACAGCTGTTTTGGCCATCGACACCACGCGGCCGTGTCTCCTCTGTACAGTCGCTAGCTACCCTTGTTGATGGACGAACGAGTTTATCTTTTTCTTTTCTTTCTCTTTCGGGCAGTGCCACCTCAGTACGTACGCAGTAGTTGCTCTCACACGGTGCACAAGTTTGTTTCGGACCAATTCAGTTGCTTCTGCTTGCTTCATGAGGTGATGCAGCCTCCGGTCCGGGTTAACACGCATCTTCTTTCCCAGTTTACATATTGCACCGAGCAAACAGATAGTACCAGTACTACTGTATATCATTATTCATGGCAGACAGCGATGCTTACCTCCACGATGCCCACTTGGACGGACCTGATCTGATGCCAGAACGACCGGCCAAGAGTATGTTTGATTTGATAGCCCGACCAGAAGCATCCCCCGAGAGGACGTGGGCATAGCCCAGTGGTTGGGGGCGCATGATTGTAAACCCAACGACCAGAGTTCGATCCACGTCGGGGACGAATTTCTGGAATTCTCATGAGGGGGATGCTTTTTCTATATCAATAAACCGTGTGTGCTAGTGCCCATGGAGTTTCATTTTTTTTTTCAGAAGCATCCCCCGACGTAACTTTCCTTCTTTTTTTTTATCTGCGGGGCCGCCGTAATTTTCCTGTGGAACGGCATCGAGAATTTACTACTAGTACCCACAATCTGCTGCTGGCGAGGGCTCCCGTAAAAACAAACAGACCGGTTCTATAGATCGCCGTGCACCCAGCGAATATCGATACCTGCTCTAATACTTGTTTTCTCTGTTTTATCTCAGAGGTTTTGGTTCCATTGGTCGATTCCATTCAAGCAGTGTAAAAACCCAACGAGTACGTAGAATAGGATATTGACCAAATCGCTTCAGATCTGCAGAGGCCTCGGAGCCGCGGGGTGCACCGCAGGCAAAATTTCGTGTTTTGACCCTTTTGTGAAACAAAATTGAGATTTGACCCCAGTCTAAAAATATTTTGAAATTTGATCCTTTTGCTACCGCCAGAACCTCATGCAGTAGGGTTGCTACCGCCAGCATAGCCTTCTTCATCAGCCTCGATGTCACAACTCTCAGATAGGCTATTTGACAATTTCTGAATAGAAAAAACATATCAATTAATAAGTATGGATTATCTAAACTATTAACAGATTCTACACTAAAAACATACCATCTCATGTCGATCGACCATGGTAGTTGTCAGACGGATCACGAATGGCGCCCCGATCAATTCAGCACGTGGCAGAAAGTTGTCCCATAGGTTGCACACCTCCTGTTCGCTCAGCCTCACTCTTTGAGCACAGATGGCTTCCTCAAGTGGGTCTTCATCTTCATAGTCCTCATCAAGTGGTGGTGGTGGCGCCATGTTCCTTATATAAGCATTGATTGGATAAAGTTAATTAAACATGAATATTTGTTCTAATGCAAGCAAAACAAATATCTACAATATTCACACAATAAGTCATCACATATGGTGGTGGTGGTGGCTATAAGAAAGACTAAACCTAGGGTTCATCTAGGTTCTAGGGTTCATCTAGGTTCTAGGATTCATCTAGGCTCTAAGGTTCATCTAGGTTCTAGGGTTCATCTAGGTTCTAGGGTTCTAGGATTCATCTAGGTTTTAGGGTTCATCATATCAACTAGATAGGGTTCCTCATATGGCTATAAGAAAGCGGAATGATTGACTCAAAGTAATTGGGGGATTGGAGAAGCTTACCTTCCTCTTTCCGTAGCCATCTCGATACGCAAAATCCGTGAATCAACGAAGAAGATCGGAGTGGGGAAGTGGAGGAGATGAGAAAATGGGCGAGAGGAAGAAGAAGGCGGCTGGGTGGGTTGGGATTAGGGTTTGTGGTGGGGTGGGCGCGGGCGGCTGGCTTTATAAATGCCGAAACCTTACCGCCATAGTATTCAGCGGTAGCCGGCCACGACCTACCGCCATCCGGCCCGGCGGTAGGATGCCTCCCCCCACGCCAATCTTCTGTGACCAAAAAATCGAGCAACGCAGTGGTAGGGTTGCGCGGCCTACCGCCAAGGGCATGGGCGGTAGGGTGCTACCGCCGAGCGCCCTGGCGGTAGGCTGCGTAACCCTACCGCTGCGGTTGTCGATTTTTTGGTCACAGAAGATCGGCGTGGGGGGGGGGGGGGAGGAACCCTACCGCCGGGCATGTTGGCGGTAGGTCGCGGCCGGCTACCGCCGCATACTATGGCGGTATGGTGCCTTTGTGTGCAATTTTTTGCTCCTTCTAACTTCTTTTGGCTTTAATTTTTGGCATACAACATTTAAACAGCATATGTATGACATATAAAGCACACAATGTATGATATATGATGCACACACCACAGAACTATAAATAAGGTAGGTTCGATACACCACAAATCTAAAAATAAGGTAGGTTCGGTACATAGCAAGTTAACGAAACAGCTTCACGAGCAAATTCATATGGTTCACGAAGCAAATATGCAAACAGTTTCACGAGCAAGTTCAACGACACGGCAGCAACTTCGGTCCTTCCTTCCCCTCTTCGACATTCGGTCCTCGTTATCCAAGCAGGAGGAAAAACACATCGGCTACGCATCAGTGCAGGAGGAAAAACATCCTCGGTGTTTGTAGCGCACCCAAGCAGGCCCACAAGCCGGCGTGCTTTGTTGACGTATTTCTGCAGTGATAACAGAAGAATATGTTAAATTCTCCAATGTCCAATGATAACAAAAATGAACTCCGTATTACCTTCACCGTTTCCCTCAACTTATTCTCGCTAGCTCGAGTCCCGGGGACACCACTAAGCGCATCAGAGGCATGAAAAATGCTTTTGTTCAGCTCCGAAGACTGCAAAGTAATAAAATGAGTCAATAGCATGAAAAGCTGATTTCATCCAACCGTCGGTTCGAAAGAGGTAAAAACAACATACCACTCTGTTCATGAGGGGTCCGTACTCCCTAAACCCGCCTTGAAGCTGGCTGATGCTCTCGTTGTAGGCTTCATTCTCTGAGGCGTCATCGAACAGGTCTTCGGCATCTGCTGTCGTCCACTGGGGCCTCAGACGCACACGATGCTTGATGCCATCATCATACCACAACATGTGATCCTCGTACGCGTCCCAGTCAATCACTCTCCTCTCCGTGTCTTTGCGTATTTTCCACTCGTTTCATTCCTTCACGTATCTCGCATGTTCGGCTTCCCAATCTGTGATTGATTGATTCTTCTGCCTACTCATCCTGCAATGCGTAAGAAAGAATGTAAAACACCCTTCTTTTATGAATGTAAAGCATCAAACAAGAACTTAGAATCGATGAGGACGGCTTGTGGTACTCACAGGTGTAGGTCGTAGCCACCGGTATCGCGGACGATGCCGGCTGGCGGTGTGTGTTGCGTCTTACCAAATTGTGCGGCAACGCGCTGTGGCAAGTGGTACTCACGGCATAGACACAAATCATGGGCACGATGCACCGGAAGAGCAGCCGGTCCTGCTTGCACATGCTGTTCAGCTCGAACCCCCACTGTCGATCATCACTATACGACCGCCAAGTAACCTATAACCAAACAATGGTAAGCTCAAGTGAAAATGGTCTCAAAACAATGGTAAGCTCAAGTGAAAATGTAGTTCTTATACCTGTAAAGGCGTGAGAGCATCAAGCTCGTTGCTGAAGACCTTGTACAAGGCCTTTGATTCGCCCATGTAGACACGCACCACGTCCCAAGCGTATGCGACGGTCGGGTTCCGATCATCTTCGTCATCTCCTCCATAGTTCGTCCATGCACGCGAGCACATCTTCTCCGGACGGCCCACCGGGATTCGCTCCCACATCCAAATGGAGAGGCCCCACACACATCAACACATACCGGACGAGACTTCCGCTCTCTGGGTCGCGTCGTCAAGCTACCAACCAAGTATAGATGATAAGATGTCAAAATATAAATCAACACACGTATGATATTTGAAAGAAAGTGATATTCACTTACCGAATGGTATAGGTAGGCAAGTCCGGCGGCCCCCCAGCTGTACCCCGCATCCCAATCCTTCAGGAAGTCGAGATACATCCATAGGGCAGAGTTCCCGGAGCAGTCCGGAAACACTACCTCCGTGAGAATTTACCACAGGTAGGCCCTGGCGTACTGCTCCACCACCCGGGGCTCGGCATCTTCCGGGCACTTCCTCCGGTGCTCGAGGAGCCATCGCAGCGGTATGCCGGAAGTCCGGTTGCTCTTAGCGGCGGGGCAGTCGCCGATGAGGCTGACAACCCTCTCGGGCCAGTTTGCCCTCTCCACTCTTCCTGTGAGAGGACGAACCTCCAGCGGTAGTGCCGTAATCATCGCCCAATCCTCGAGGGTCACGCTCATCTCCCCGATGGAAGATGAAAGCTGTGCGTCTCTGGCCGCCACCGGTCGATCAAAGCCGTGAGAGCTGAGTGAACGAGCGTCGACGGCTTACGCTTGAACTGCAGGACGAAACCCAATAGTCAGGCTCTCCTGAAGAACGGTGCGTACCGATCGTCGTACTCCATCTTAACCGTCGGCTTATGAGCCCTCATCCGTAGTGGCGGCAGCATCTGTGAAAATCAATAACCAAAGCATAATTAGCATGGACATAATAGTTAGCAACTTGTTTTCATCATTTCGAAAGATTTGGTTTAAAATGCTAATTACCACTCCATTCTCAATGAAACGGGCACGGTGATGCTTGTCGAACCTAGGGTCAAGCATTGTGTACTTTGTGCCGATGTCGTCCGCAAGAGGTGGCCTCCTAAAAGAATTGCACAAGCACATCAAAAGATTTTTCAACATGAACTAGAGTTCAACATTAACTACGAAACACATCGATGCATAACAAAAATTGAACCTAAATACTTTACACAATCTTTGAATAATCATATATCAAGATTATTATGAACTAAATACAGTACATATATCAATAACTAAATAAAATACTTGCATCATCCAAATACTTGCAATCACCTTGTCAAAAAAATGAACTAGGGTTCATCTTGAGGATTCATATACTACATATAACAAATACTTGCAATCACCATGTTAAAAAAATGAACTAGGATTCATCTTGAGGATTCATATACTACATATAACAAATATATCAAATATTTGCATCATCCAATACTTTCATCATAGCATCCAATACTTGCATCTTAGCATAGGAACATGCATCATCCATCATATAAAAAAAACCATTCAAATCAATTATGAACTAGGGTTCATGTTAACACAACCATAGCATAGGAACATGCATCATCCATCATATAGTTCAAATCTAACACAATATAACATCTAGAATCAACCTAAATCAATCCTAGGGTTAAAAAAAATCTAATAGGAGTGATTTCAAACGAATAATGCGACGAATCGGAAGGTGTTTGATTAAAACTTGTTGGAGGGAATGAAAGAGCTTACTTTTCTTTCTTCGGGGCCATCTCGATCCGCAAAATCCGTCAAGAAACGAGGAAGATCGGAGGGGATGAGAGAGGGCGACTTTGAGCAGTTTTGCTCTGTTCTTCGTGGTGGGGGGCGGCTGGGTGGGGGAGAAATGGGTGGGGGCGGCCGGCCCGCGGTTTATATATGTCCACACCCTACCGCCGGAGACTCTGACGGTAGGTTCAGACAACCTACCGCCGGGCGGGGCGGCGGTAGGGTGTGACGGGGGGAACGGCGGCAGTTATCGGCGCTGACGTGGAAAAGTTTGCTACCGCCGCAATGTTCGGTGGTAGGCTATACGATCCTACCGCCGGGCCTCTTGGTGGTAGGCAAAAGGGTCAAATCCTGAAATATTTTCAGACTGGGGTCAGATCTCGATTTTGTTTCACGAAAGGGTCAAAACACGAAATTTTGCGTGCACCGCATGATGCACGAGCATGACCCGATCCCCCGTCCATGACATCCCGGTTCACAGCTCGACTGGCAAATGGCACGCGACGGCCCAACAGAGGTCATGCGAGTACGTGGTGCCCATGGTGGGTAGCATAATCAATAGTCGCACGCAACACAAGGCAGCGTTAGGTTACATTGCATTGCGTTGCGAGTAAGTATATAATACGGGAAAAGACAGACATGTTCCTCGGCGAGCCCACCTGTCAATATTGAAATGAACCGCGCACCTACTCTCTTCTCCTCCGCGTCCACCGCCTTCAAGAAGCGGCACCTCATCTCCTCGCACCCGCAGAGATAGCCGAGAGAGAGACAGGGTCCGCAAAGCAAGCACCGCCCGGCAAAGGCAAAAAAAGCCATTCATCCATCATCCCCTTCCTCGTGTGATGCTGCCTCTTCCCTCTTGCTTCTTTCTTCTTCGTGTAGTACCAAGTTAGATAGATATCCATGGTCTTTCTCTCCTTGCTTGCTTGCGAATTGCTGCAGGTTGTAAAGTAGATAGGTGTTGTACGTAGAGTAGGAGCTAGATAGGCAGCGGGTGGGAGAGGAGATGAAGCTCCATCTCCTGCTGAAGGTCCTGTTCGGGCCGGTGCCGGTCTACTTCTCGGCGCTGGCCATCCTCATCCTCCTGACCAACGCACAGTACTTTGGGCTCGGCGGCGTCGGCGTGCCGCGCGCCACCAAGCTGGCCTCCTCCACGCCGGTGGTGAGCGTGATGAAGTACTGCGACATCTTCCGCGGCGAGTGGGTGCCCGACGCGGAGGCGCCCTACTACAACCACAAGACGTGCGGCATGATCCAGGAGCACCAGAACTGCCTCAAGTACGGCCGCCCGGACCTCGGCTTCCTCAAGTGGCGGTGGAGGCCGTCCGGCTGCGAGCTGCCGCGCTTCGACCCGGTCCAGTTCCTGCAGTTCGTCCGCCACAAGTCCCTGGCCTTCGTCGGGGACTCCCTGGCTCGCAACCATATGCAGTCCTTGCTCTGCCTCCTCTCACAGGTACTCACTCCTACGTTTTTCATTCTCCTGTCCTGAGTGAAGTGAGAGAGATGTTTGCGCACTGGATTGACCTTTGAGGCGGAACAAATGGGATTGCAGGTCGCGTATCCCAAGGACATCTCGGCGAACCCGACGGACCAGAACAAGGTGTACTACTACCGGGCCTACAACTTCACCATCAACATGTTCTGGTCGCCGTTCCTGGTGCGCGCGCGGGAGCCCGACCACGACGACCCGGCGCACACGGGGCACTACAGCCTCTACCTGGACGAGCCGGACGACAAGTGGGTGTCGCAGGTGCCCCGGTTCGACTACGTGCTGGTGTCGGCGGCCAACTGGTTCTCCCGCCCCTCGCTCTTCTACGAGAAGCGGCGGCTGATCGGGTGCAGCTTCTGCAGCCGGCAGTACGGCGTGCCGGACCTGACGCTCTACTACTCGCAGCGCAAGGCGTGGCGCGTGGCGCTGCGGGCGATCAACGCCCTGGACGGCGTCAAGGGGCGGGTGATCGTGCGGATGCTGTCGCCCATGTCGCACTTCGAGAACGGAACGTGGGACCAGGGCGGCAACTGCAAGCGGACGGAGCCGATCCGGAGCAACCAGACGGTGATGGAGGGGCGCGACCTGCAGTTCTACACGGCGCAGATGGAGGAGTACCGCGCGGCGGAGAAGGCGGCGCGGCCCAAGGGGCTCCGGCTGATGCTCATGGACGCCACGGCGGCCATGCTGATGCGGCCCGACGGGCACCCCAGCCGGTACGGCCACTGGCCCAACGAGAAGGTGCAGCTCTACAACGACTGCATCCATTGGTGCCTGCCCGGCCCCATAGACATCTGGAACGACCTCTTGTTCCAGATGATGCTAGTCTAGCCGAGTCCCGTTCCCGTCCATCGGCGACGGTGGGCACACAGATCTGATCAAAGGATGCTCCAAGGCAATTTTGATAATGAATTGTTTCATCTCATCTCATCTCCCTCCTTTCATTTTTCCCTGCTACCGGTCGATCCGCTTTCCATTCCGTTGATTGATGGGTGTGGTGGTAGTAACCATGGACGACGCCAACTTTTTTGTCGGTCGTCACGGAAAGATTGAGCAAAAGAAGCTCCTCTCCCCTTTTCTTCGATTGAAAAACACAAGTCATCTCGTATTGGATTCCATTCGCGAGCTACGGGCTCCAAAGTAAAGGCGCGTAACTTCCCTGGGGCCGTGCGGACTGTGGTGGCTCTGAGTTCTGACCGTCACCGTCTGCGCCTGCGTATGGATGGATCGCACTGATGGCGCCCGGGACAGAGTCCAGCTGCACACCGCAAAGAAGAGGCGGTGCACTGCACGCTTGTCGGAGGTGGGGGCCTCCCTCTCTTACTCTCGCGCCGCGCTTTTTAGAGTGAATGAATTTGTTTGTGTTGGTCGGTGTGCGCCAGCCCATAGCTTTCAACTCTCAAGTCTCAACCTCTGCACGCTGCATCTACGGAGTACGTTCCGGAACCTGACCTATATGGCTGCCGGCTGGCAGCAACTTACTGCTGCTACCAGTACCAGGACTCGACGGCGATGGCACGCTCCGTAACGAGCTATAGGAGCACTACGACGGAGAGAACGTACGGCCGGCTCCGTTCATTCGGTTCCGGGGTAAAGGCGCGCGCACGACAGCCACTTGTTCACGACGTTAGGGTGGGTGGCGCACGACTAGGTAGCAGGTAGTAGTACCATCACCACAGCCACGACTCCATGATAGGTGGGCTACATCACCGGGGTAAAGGCCAACTCCAACGCGGCGACACATTATTTTTGTATGTGTTCGGCGACGCAAATGAACATCTGTCCGTTTTCTTCTTCGATCGGTTTGAACCCATTTTGGCCTAAGTTTGGGCTGGGTTTACCTCCGCGTGCATGCCCACAAACGTCCTTCCCTTCCTCCTCTGGCCCGCCCGTCTCTAGTACAAACATACATACGTCATTCTCTCCACTCCCACAAAACCCTTCCGCCCTCGCGCCAAGGCCGACGCGCCTAACCCCGTCTCCTCCTTCCCGGCCGAGATGCATGAACTATGACCGAGACATGATTATTTTGTATGCCGACATGTGTGCCAACATGAACAACAGTCGAGATGCACAAAGCCGAGAGGCATTTTTTGTATGCTGGCGTGTATGCCGCTGCTGGCATGTATGTCGGCATGAACTATGTGTTTGTTTTGTATGCTGGCATGACCGGCATGAATTCCAGCTTCCTTTTGCACAAAATATGTTTGTTGGACACAATTTGGCTCAGCGGGCAAATGGGTCGGCCGGGTGGATGCATAGGGCAGAGATCCGCATACGAGGCCGGATGTCGTGCATCTAGCCTACCCAAACGGACAAAAAGTAAATCAAATCTGCGTCCATTTGCGTCAGCCGGTTGCAGTTGGCCTAATACAATCGTCAAAACCGTATGTCTTAATTATATTTGGAGCTCGAAGCGTCATGACATTGGTTTGTCCGAGAACAACATCCTCACCCCGCCAGGCGGACGTTTCTGCTCACTGGAATTAATCCTCCCGAGCGAACCATCCCAACGAGACCCCTTTTCTTAGGCAAAGACCGTAGTTCTATGGTATATTTTTCATTAATGAAGAAAAGTATGTGCAAAAAGAAGCAAATAAAACTCTCTAAGCTAACCAATGTCTTGCTTGGGAGCCATCATGATAATTGACGAGTGAGACTCAATCCAATAGATATAAACTTTCTTGAATTTGAGCTTGATCTTGTGCTGTAGCAGAACTTTCCATGAAGTGAGACTTGGACTAATGTGTCTGAAGATCTTCTCCTTTCTGTGCATCCAAATCTGCCATCATGCCATAATGATTAAGTTCAGGCCTACTTCCTTTGGCAATCCAGCAAGAGCTAACAATATATCGTTCAAAACACATGTATCTCTTTTTTTGTGTGGAATAATCATTTCCAGCAGCCGAGGGCAAAGGGGCGCTTGTGGACTGTTGCACCAGAATAATGGACGATGCAAGTGTAAAGCAGTTTCCTCCACTTGACCATTGCAAAGCTCACATGCATAAGGTAGATGGGAAGATTTCCTGGCAACAGTCCTCTTGTGCTGACCCTATCATATAACAAGAGCCGGAAGATCATCTTATATCTCAACATAACAGCAGCAGACCAAATCTTCTTAAAGATAGGGTGAGCATTCTCCCTTTGAATCAAAAAGTTGTACGCTTTAGATGGTAAAAAGGAGGAAGAGTTCAGACATATTTGCATTTGTCAGGGGAGCTATTGGGGTTTACTTGATCTCTACTCCTAATGTCTGAGTTGGTACAATAGTATCCACGGTTTATTTTCGTCCCATCACTTTCAACCGTTTTATTTCGCTAGTTTTTTCATCTCACCTCCCACCACGCCATCGGTTTATTTTTTCCACCATTTCCTTGTAAACAAACACTTTTTTTTTGAAACAAGGCAAAAGATTTGCCATTTCATTGATTAAGAAGGAAGTTTCAAACAAATGCCACAAAGCGGCCAAAAGAAAAAACAATAAGGGGTCTACTCTCGCGGCATTACAATACTCATGTGCTTCGCACCCGCCAACGTCCAAAGAGACACCTTCGCTTTGATCTTACTGATAAGAACCGTGGAAGGGATGGCCGTGTTTCTGAAGACCCTGGCATTACGCTCCGTCCATATCTCCCATGAGATGAGCATCATCGGGGAGGCGAGCGCTTTAGGGGATCCAAGGCGAATCTGAAGGTTGTTGTTCCACCATGCTCTCACCGAGGTCACTGTTTGCCAAGCCGCCGTAGAGATGTGATGCATTCCAAGCCACGGAAGAATATGATTCCAAATGCGGGTGGTGTAGCGGCATTGGAAAAGGAGATGGGCAGCTGACTCTTGGCATTGCTTACAAAGAGGACATAGACCACAGTTTGGCCAGCCCCGACGTATCAGTCGATCCGATGTCCAAACCCTATTTTGAAGGACAAGCCACGCAAAGAACTTGCACCGTGGGGGGCCCAAACCTTCCACACCGAGATCTTACTTTCCTACAAAAAGTCAGAGATCTTACTTTCCTAACTTACCCAATCAATCATCCGTCTCATCAATGCAATTTGCTTTAGGAAACAAATAACGAATTTTAAGGAAACAAATAAAGGACTTTAAGAAAACAAATCCATTTTACTAATCTTCTTTCGACGAAAAAAAATTATATGAGACCAGGTCTCATAAAAAGCAGGTGAGACCCGTCCTGATGAATGACACGTGTCATTCACAAATCACAAAGCTTCTAATATCTCCCCCCTATTTCAAGTGGGGGTGAGATAGGTGCTTTGTGATTTGTGAATGCCACGTGTCATTCATCAGGATGGGTCTCACCTGCTAACTCGTGAGATCTGGTCTCATAGAATTTCTTTTCTCTTTCTACTCCTTCCTACGTCGCTTGTTTGTCTCCACCCTCCTTTTCCGCCCCGTTTATTCTTCCTTCCACCCATTTATTTTCTTCCAATTATACCCGTTTTCTCTACTCTAAAGAGGATTCTGCGGTCGCGATGGCACGTCAGTGGTCGTGGTTCATTTCGTTTGTACGTCTTCGCTCTCGCGACTCCTCGCTATCGTCGTCTCAAAAAAAAATCTCATATCATCAACCCTCCTATGAGATCGCTCCGCCGCCACCTAAGACCGCAGCTCCGCCCGCGGCACCTCTCCTCTCCTGGTGACCCTCCTTCACCGCAGTCTTCTCTACTCGGCCCCGTCCGCTTAAATCTCCTCCCCCTTGCGGCATCAATCAGCGGCGACCGCGATGCCCGTCGACCACCAACAGACACCCAAGTTATCTATGGGTTCTCTAAGGGGAGCTTCCCTCCTTTCCATTTGTTCCCATTCATTCCCTATTTGTGTGTGACCGTGATTTTTCTTGTATGAACTATAGCATGGTGAATAAATCTTGGTTCGCGGATTTACCTTCGCGGAAGATGATTTTCGGATTTTATTTTCAGTTCCGAGTTCCAATAAAATTCTTTTACCGCCCTGCCTCCAATACTGTAGCGACTGGCCTGGATCCTTTGCTTTCAGCCAGCGCTGGCGCAAGCTGAAACTCATTCATGGGGAGCGGCGACAGTGGCAGCGAGCAGCAGATCAAGGCCTCCCAATATGCCCAGGATCAGGACATGAAACTTGTCGACAGATTAGTTTTCTGCATCATCTTTAATTCTTTACATCATCATGTAGTTGGGTGTAACGCGAGTTCTGCTCTTATTCTACGTTGTGAGAGGAGCGACCCTGCCGGTGCGTGGCGACCGAGAGGCTCCTGGTGCTCGACAAGGTGCCTGAGCAGGACACCTTGATTAATACCCGAGTCCCTGACCCTCGTTACTATTCCCTCCGTCTCATAAGGCTAGCCGTAGAGGGAGTAACTTAGATAGTAACTTAACACATCCCAAGACAATTTTGCTTATGTGGCAAGTATTTAATGAAGAAAGAGATGCTTGTGGTAACATAATATGTTACTGTAACATAGCGCTTTCCGAGACAAAATGAGTCTATGAGATAATAAATGAAGCAATCTATGATACTACTACTACTCCCTCCGTCTAGGTGAGTAAGTCATCTTAGGATGTGCACCGTGACCAAGGAGGAGGGGAAACCGAGAGACATTATTGTTTATTTGCTAATTAATAGTGTTGCATGCAATGAAATGACCACTGCATGTCGTGTTTGATAGTCTCAAGTCATTAAAAGCATGCACATCCCTCATCTCTTATTGGTTGATATGTCAAGAAACAAGAAACGAGGTAGAAGTTAATGCACCGCGCCTAAGTGTTTTGGGATTATTTGGTTTCCGTAAGATGACTTACACACCTAGACGGAGGGAGTATGTTACTTTGCACTATGGAGGTAGTAACTTACACTAGTGTCATATGCATGACACTAGTCTAAGTTATTTCCCACTATGACCAGCCTAATGTAAGACACTTTTTGACACTAGTGTAGTGTCAAAAAACGTCTTATATTATGGGACGGAGGGAGTACATGTTTATCTACCCAATCATATTAATTGATTTTTTTGCACCAAAAAGGTTACAAATCAACTGCTTTGCATGACCAAGTGAGTATTGTGTTTAATTAGCAAAGTTTAATATTTCATACACAATTAGGAAGTACATGAAGATTGCATTTTTTTTAGAACATGTTCTATTGTAAAGATGAGTCAGAGGCATACCAACACAATGCTCTGAAAATTCTGATGCTTCTTACAAACTTTTTTTGAAACGGAGTGCTTCTTACAAACTCATATTTACCACATGCATGTATGAGGGCAGGAACACCGTATTTTTCTATAGTTACTATGTGACGGTACCTTCTGGGATTGCTCAAACATCCGAAGTTTCTGTAACTACTGACTTCTTGAAATCTGTAGTTGCGAGTATTGTTTACCTTTTACCCTCCTGTTTTCCTCACTTATGTCAGCCCATGAGTTTAGTCACTCACTTTGCTTACATATCTGCGGTTAGGCCTTTGTTGATCAGCTCTATCACCCTTGCCTGACCTTAGATATAGTATACATGTACTTGCACTTGACCCAGTCGATGCTTGTGCCTATGCAGATCGTCGTTCCCCATGCCATATGCCGCTGGATGGAAGCAGAGGTGTTCAAGCGAGTCGGCGACATGTTTGCCGTGCCAGCACAGCTTAGCTACGAACATATAATAGTCCCAGCAAATAACATCGCATAATTTAGCAAAGCGAAATACAACTATGAAATGCCTCCATGTTGCATTGCACACCCATTGCATAATACTTTGACACAAGTATAAACATCTGCAAGCCTATTGTTCTTCTGCGTGTTAAATTGAATAAGATTATGATGGTATAGTGTTGCAGCTGATGCGTTCTGCAGCAGAAGTTTTCTTTGTCCTGTCAAGGACGCGGATCATACATTAGCATGCTCAAGTTGCAATGACTTTGTAACATCCCAAATTTTCAATTTAGAATGTTATACATAGGTTATCATTGCATATCATATTTTATTGCATTTTGGTTGATCCTAGAAATTAGAAGCAACTCAAGGACCCACGGAGAGAGTTAGGGATTTCAATTATTTTCATATTTGAGTTAACTCAAATATTGAAAAAAAAGGATCATTTCAGTTTTAATCATTTTCTCTCCAAATATTTCCAATGTCAAAATAAAAGAGAGAGGATAAAATGACTTCTCCAAAATAAAAGAAATATTGGAGAAAAAAAATGTTAGAATCAAATAAGTATTTTGTTTGGATTTTTATTGCTATTTTATTTGAATTAGAAAAATATGCATGTTTTCAAAATTGCATTCGTAGGCCAGAAAAATGTTCACTTTATTCTAAATATTTTATTTAGATGGCGAAAATTGTTCTTGGAATTTTTAGAATTTTTTTTCTGTTCGGTGAAATTATTAAAAAAAAAAGTCCCGCAGACCGAACTGGGCCGAAGGCCCAGCCGGCCCACCTGCGCCGCCGCCATCGCCAGGCGTGCCCGAGCCGGACTCCGCCGGAGTCCGAGCTGTCGCCGCTCGGGGTTGCCCCCTCCCCAAGCCGGACACCCCCGACCCCCTATAAGTACCCCGCCGTCGCCGCCCCTCTCCGCCACCCACCACCGCCCCGCCACCGCATCCCGCCGCTGTCGACGCCGCTAAGCGCCACCGCCGCCACGCAGCTCCTCCGCCGCCGCCCCTCGCCGCGCCGCCTCTCGCCGCCGCCCGCCGGAGCCGCGCCACCACTCGGAGCCCCCCCCCCCCCGATGCCGCCCCGCCTCGCCGGAGGTAGATGCTGCCGCCGCCGCCGTTTTTTTTTTCAAAAACCGTTCGGATTTTTTAGAAACCTAGATCTGTTTTTTTAATAGATCGGTTCGTTTTTTTCGATTTAGTTAATTAGCGGACGTTCGTTCGTACGTTTGTTTTAACGAACATTGTTTGTCGTTTAGTCGCAGACAACGAACGTTCGTTCATTAGCCTGTTCGTCTCGTTTTTTTCCAGGGTTTTGTTTGCGATTATTTTTCGATCACGATTTCTGCCCTGATCTTCGATCTAGTATATCTTTTCGCTCGTTTATCCAAATTAGATGAAACCAGCGCCTAGATCTTTGTCTCGAAGCCCTCTTTCTCTTTAACCAACTTGAACATGATTTTGATACTGAAAAATTTGACTTTAGTCCAGATTAGTAAACGATTCTTGTTTCTTTCGTAGTTTGAGTTTCGTTGCTCCGTTTGATTTGATTCTTTTTGCAAACCAAAGTTCTTTAGTTGAACTTTCTGGTTAGATCTTCTTATTGAGCTTTACCCGTGTTTCTAGTTTGAGTGCTTATGTATGCTATTTTTTGTTTGTGATAGAATTCCCGGAGTGCGAAGCGTGCTACTACGAGTCTCTAGGTTTTGCGGATAATCAGCAAGCCAAGTAACACTTTGATCATACCCTTTATTACCCAGTTTTTATGCATTAGTACCAATCCTCAAACATTGCATGGTTAGGATATGTTTAACATGTGGGTTTGGGAAGTAGATGATGAGGTAGAACCTATTGCCCTTTTATTATCAAATCTTTGGGAGTTACTTCTATGTTATGCTCAGGATTGCTATGCTATGCTCGTAGACATGGATTGGGTGAGTGTATCCATGACATATGTGAGTATTGTTAATTAATGCTTAACTTAAGGTGGCTACTTAAAAAACATCTAGGTGGATTGGTTGAGGCACCCTGGAGTACCAAGTGGTTGTCAGGGCACCTGGAGAATCCAGTGTTGTCCTAGGATATTCTGGAGTACCCGCGTGATCATCCTACGGTTTGCCACCCAGGCTCAAAGGGATCATAAGATTATTCATGCTAGAAACTTTCGTGTGCAACCACAAGCTATTATGGGCTCTAGCATAGTTAAGTATGTTGCATGACCTCTTTTAGTGGTGGGCTAGCAGATGTAGGGGAAAGTATGTGTAACTGTCCATCCAGAGTAAATAGTTAATGTTTCTGAAAGACTGTGTCTCGGTCATCCGTTTCTCAAACACCATGTAGTGCGAGAAATCTAACGAAGGAGGTCGAGTCTCGTGGGGAAAAGTGCGCAAACCTCCGCAGAGTGTACAAACTAATCATGGTTAGTCGTGTCCCTGGTTATGGGCATCTTGAGTATCTGGTTCTTGGATTATCATGTCGATCTCATCACTCTAAATTAATTGTTTGGGTTAAGTGATATTGCTTAATTTGGATTGAGTTGGAAGAACCTTCTCAATGTTTGACAACCACCATGATAGTTAAATAAAATTTATTCCTTTGATATAGGGAAAAATTGGCTTTATGCAAAAACTTTAACCATAGAGCTTTCCACCATCCATATATGCATGTAGTGATAGCATTTACTCTGTTCATTACTCTTTGTGTTACATTGCCAGCATATTTCATGTGCTGACCCATTTCGGGCTGCAACATATCATGTTGCGGACTTTTCAGATGATGAGTAAGGTGCCATAGGTCGTTGTCGTTCACTCAGCTATGCCGTTGGAGTTGATGGACTCATTTTATCTTCCAAGCCTTCCGCTGTTATCTTATTTAGATGGGCTTAAGCCATATTATTGAAATAAGTTCTCTTTTGAGACATTCGATGTAATAAGTGTGTGATTGAAACTCTGTTATAAATCCTCAAGTACTGTGCATGTCAGCATTACCGATCCAGAGATGACACTGATGCCCAGAGACTAGACTGTTTGAGGTCTGGTTGCTACAGACTTGACACATGCAAGAAACTTCCACACATTTTCTCTTCCATTCACACTTATTCTTTAAGGGGTTTCTTATAGGTTTTAAATCTTGAAGCTTACATGATCACAACTATGGGCATGTTGTGTTAAATCACTAACCTTGATTTCAGTCTTTTGGTATTATGAAGGAACTTCAACATTGAAGATAGTGAAAGGTGATTTTTTTTCTTTTCCTTTGACATATATCTAAGTCCTTTTCCCCCTCTTCTCTCTCATGTTCCATTAATTCAACATTGAAGAAACTTCAACATTGAAGATAGTGAAAGGTGATTTCAGATTTTTCGTTTCCTTTGAAGATAGTGTGCATCTATTGAATGCAAGAGATGGATGCTTTGAATAAGAAGAGCACAATACTTGTATGTGAAGCCCTCTGGTATCCTTGTCAGGCATGTTTTCTTCACCCACTTCAAATTTACGTACATAGGGTGCATCTGTGCGCACTTGTTGGGCCATTCATGTGAACCATCTCTGTATGACCAACCAATGCTAGCCTCACTTTAAATACCTTATGCATCTCTCCTTCACATGGATTTAGAGTGAAATAATGGATAACACACTAAATATTATATGCTTCCTTCATCTGATTGTTGCATCCTCTTTATCCATCAAAAAACAATGTTCTTCTATGTTGGTTAATGTTGGCTCTGGGAGCTACGATGCTGCGCTCACTGGTGACTCCGGTGCCGCAGGCGCAGGTACCACGACGGGGTGTTGTGTTGCTCTGCAACATCGTCATCTTCAGAGGAGATGCAGGCATCAGATGAATGCGTGTGGTGGATGGGATGAGAGGAGAGAAGATGTCGGACTGTGTTGCTGGGATCGAAAGGCCACTGGTGCCCGATCAGACTGCCGACGAGGCGGATGAATTTGTTAGAAATCATCCGGCTGATTCGTAGCATTGGCCATTAATTCCTGGGCGTACGCACTTTTTAGTTCAGTTTGATTTCTGACTCATTAGCCACATGATATACAGTATAGTGTTAGCTGATAGTATACTATATAGCATTTTAAGTAGTGCACTTTGTTTATAGCATGCTAATCAGTACCGATCTTAAAGAATTGGAATAACTACAAATATAGAGCTCATGCTTCATATTTTTGTGAAGAAATTATGTCGTAAGTTCAATTCAAAAGTTCTTTTTATACATCATTTTTTCCACATACTTCATAAATTTTATTATTTTGAAAAATTAAACCGAGAACAGTCTTACATTTGTTCCTTTTTCCAATAATTTTAGTTGTTTTTAACTACATGCTTATACATTTCTTTTAATGCGGTTTTCGCAGCAACGCGCGAGACATCATCTACGTTAATTTGTTTTATGCTTAGTAATAAGATTATAAACTTAATCAAAGTGCATGTTGGCACTATCTTATCAGCGAAGTAATATAACTCAGAATACAATGTTTATGAACATAATTTTAGAATATGTTTTCAAATAAACAAGTATCAGATCCTGCACAACTCGACAAAATGGAAGCTCTAACAATCATACTCAAGCAGCAACAACAGCAATATGCATCATCTACAAACAGCAGTGCAAGTCCTACAAGCATAAAACATACTCCTAAACTTTCAGATGTCATTTTTATACTCCATCTGTACTCACCTACTCATGTGATCATGTTTATACTCCCTGTGATCATGTCTAATCATGGAGTATTGTAAATCATTTAATATTGTTTAATCATGTAAATTTACTCACCTACCGTAACCCATTTAATCATGTTTATACTCATCTATATTGCACTCCATGTATGATCTATACTCCTTGTTTCAGCTATAAAAAATTACAACACTCCTTGGTGTTTTATACTACCTTCCGCTCATCCCCTAAGAACTGAATCACAGGGATGTCGTGCATTGTTCTACTCCAACAAAACTTGTAATATGGATATCACGGTACATAGGAATCAACTATTCCATGACACGAGAGTAAAATCTTCTTATTACCAGTACATTATCCCATGATAGTAGCTAACTGGACTGCAACAACAGGCACAGAAGCACAAACAAACCATCCATGACCATGAAACAGAGCAAGGTACTACAACCGCACAAGAGAGTGATCTAGAGGTCGGAGATGGACTCACCGGAGAGGAGGTTGTAGTCGACGACACACACACCAGTCGCCGCCACTGAAAATGTTGGCTACTAACTCGAATTAGAAGGCAGTGAGGAATCCCTTCCCCTGGCACGAGCTTCGGATCGACGGTAGCACTTGTTCCTTCCTATTGAGGATTGTCGGCAATGGATAAGAGAAGGCATCATCACACAAAAAAATCCTATGAAAATTAAAATGGCCATGGGGTGCTGCTGCTTACCCGAGGAGATGTTGAGGTGGAGTGACGCGGCCAAGCGGAAGCACGTGGAGGTCTCAATCTGGGAGGAAAGGGGGAGATAGAAGGTGAGTATTAGCGGTGCACTAAGCCACATGAGGAGAAGGGTGAAGAGATGACCTTGAGGGGATCGAGCTCGGTCCATGGCATCTGTGGGAGTGGAGGAAGGTCGATCCATGGTGTAGTGAGAGGGGCGCTGAGCGAGGAAGAAGCAGAAGACCCCCTCTCCTCTCCTGGCGCGTGAGCATGTCTGTCGAGGTGGAAGAAGCCCGCCCTTCGACGACGGCGCTGGCGACCATAGCGTGATGTTGGTTGCCAGTTGTGGTCGGATCTGGCCACCGCCTGGCCGCTCGATCTCCCCCTTCAGGCTTTGTTCGATTACAGCCTGCCCTAAGAGGGTTGGAGGGGATTTTGGGGGGGGGATTTGACTTGTAGAGGATTTAATCCACCTCAATCCCTGTCAAAACCCCTCCACAACCCTGTCAACCAAACATGGCCTCACGTTTTTCAGATGAGGAGAGGGGAGGGGATGAGAGGGGCCATCGGTGAGAGATGAGGTCGTCGGTTGTGGCAGCTGTGGGGGCGAGGGGGTGGGTGATGCTGGCGAGATCGGGATTTGGAGAGGGAGTGGAGAGATAGAGAGAGGGAGTAGAGAGAGTGAGGGGAATGGGAGAGTGAGTGTTGCGTCTAGCTGTGCGGCTGTGTTGGAGAGTAAGATGGATTGGCAACATTTCCTGTCTTTTTCTAGGGAGCAATGTTTCCTGTCAAAAAGGAAAGATGCATATGAGGGGTAAAATAGGAATAAAGTAAATAACATATATATTAAATATGGGTCATACAAATAAAGATTTTTTATACATATTCACTATATTCAAAATATCATACAAATAAACACAAATTTGAGAGAGGAAACAGAATATACTTGGTTTATGTTGGACTTCTTGCATATGTTTATCTTGTGTCAGACAATTTCTCTTAGTCTGTATAAATAAATTATAAGGATTCAAGAAATTATGGATAACCAACTATTTTTATATAACAAAGGAAAAACGGTTGTTTGCTCATAGAGAAATGCAACATATTTTTTTCTTTGGTGGCTGCTATGGTGGTGCCAGAGAGAGGTGACAGACGTTGGTGTCAAGCCTAGAGGTTTCTTCACTTTTATTTGTACTTTTACTTCTTGGTTATTGTTACTTTGTGTAAAGACTAGCGTTCTACTAATTGCTCAGTTTTGCCAGGTTGGCATGTACGTTGTTTGTACTATGATCTTTATGATATAAATGAGACACGTATTCCATGCAAAAAAACACTTTTTCGTCCAGTATTCCAATGAACATAGATGGGTAATAAATTAACATATTTCATTATCATAAAATTCATAATACAAGCATTTATTTTTGTTCTCACTACATTAAATATATTAGTTTAGGAAATTGGAGGGATGTGTCTGGCTATTTTTTTAATGCTTTGGTGGAACGGTAAAGAACTTGTGAAGCCGGTTTGTGCGGTGAGTATTCTCCTTTACACGTTTTAAGACCTTTCACGTGAATTATTAATGCTAACTACACATATCGCCTGTGCGGGATGGGTGTGAGTTGAGGAAACCATTTTTATCCAACTTTCGTGATTTTGTGCGAAAATTTCTTAGACGCATCAAGTAGATCTTAATTTGTAATAGTTTTTAGTTGGATCATCGCTTTATATGTATACATAGTCAATTTGCCTTTTTTGTTATCAATTTACATTGCAACTGAAGTGAACTTCAGTTATTTCTCGATTGGGCTCACATTATATTGTCTCTACATGTGAAATTTGGCATTCATTATCTTTATATAACTCCAACTAGATATACTTCAAAAGCCCGTGGCAATGTACGAGCATTCTACTATCTAGGTAGTTTTTGGCTTCATG
The DNA here is from genome assembly GCF_018294505.1 of Triticum aestivum. Classification (NCBI taxonomy): domain Eukaryota; kingdom Viridiplantae; phylum Streptophyta; class Magnoliopsida; order Poales; family Poaceae; genus Triticum; species Triticum aestivum. Next base: position 438,004,400 of record NC_057801.1, on the reverse strand, counting down.
AAACTGTGCAAAAGCTTGAACTGACAATGGTATGTGAAATAATTCTTGAAAACAATCAGAATCTGCAGCTTCTCTTACTGAGTCAAAGCAAAATAGAACAACTCTGGGAACTGGTTTTTTTTTAAACGAAGCAAAAGATTTGCCAATTTCATTGAATAAGGAGAAGAGTATGGTTTAGTACATCACAGCCCCGCCAAAGCGGAAAGGGCAAAGGCCTACTCCCGCGGCATCTAATTACACAAATGTTTGGCGCCCGCCATAGCCCAGATAGACGCATCCTCCTTAATAGTTCGCACTATGACCGCCACAGGTGCCGTCTTGGTCCTGAACACGCGTGCATTTCTCTCCTTCCAAAGCTTCCAGCTTACAAGGTGTAGTACAGAGGCCAAGGCTCTCCTCGGGTGCGCATTGTTGGCGAGGACTCTATCCCACCAAAACCTTACTGTGCCAAAGTTCAACTAGTGGGTGGTATCTATATCAAGGTGCAGCCATGCAAGGACCTCCTTCCAGACCCGAATGGAGAAGCGGCACTTGAACAGTAGATGTGCCGTGGACTCTCGCACTTGATTGCAAAGCGGGCAACGACCACAGCTTGGCCACCCACGACATTGCAGCCTGTCTGCCGTCCAGACCGGATTTTGTGTGACCAACCATGCAAAGATTTTACATTTTGGAGGGGCCCAAGCCTTCCACACAATGGTTTGCAAGTTGGATTGAACAAGTCCAGCAAATTGGGCCAAATAGGCCGTCTTGGCAGAGTAAGATCCATCACTAGAGAGCTTCCAAAGGATGGTGTCTAGGACACCAGGTTGGAGGTTGATAGGCAAGAGCATGTTCCACAGAGCAATGAACTGTTCGAGATGGACTAGGGATAATCTTGCTGTTGTGTCAATCCAATTTACCCAGTTATCCTCCCTGAGGGCCAAAGCAATGGTGCCACGCTTCTTCCTGGAAAGCTCGAAAGATTTTTGGGGCGATGTCTTTGGGACGGATGCCATCCAACCAAGAAGACTCCCAGAAAATGTCCTTGGAGCCATCACCAGTTGTGACCTTAGTGACAGCCGCAAAGATGTCTCGATCTTCCTTTCTACAGGGGAGCTCAGTACCACACCATGCCCTTGGCGGGTCATCCCACTCTAGCCATAGCCATCTAAGGCGGAGCGCGGTGGCGAACTTTTTCAAATTGAGGATTCCCAGGCCCCCAAATTGCTTGGGCCTACAAACGTGCTCCCAGTTAATTTTGCATTTGCCGCCAGACATAGTGTTAGTTCCAGCCCAAAGATAGGCTCTTCGCAAATTGTCCATTTTCTGTAGCACCTCCATCGGGATGTCTAGTGGGGTGATATGGTAGATGGCCACTGCCGTGAGGACCGCCTTGACCAAGCCATTCGGCCAGCAATAGCCACATGTCTCCCTCTCCAAGGTGCAAGCTTTTCGACTGCATTGTCTTCAAGGTGCTGTAAATGGATCCTTTTGAGCCATCGAATCGCAAGCGGAAGGCCTAAGTAGCGAATTGGGAATGATGATCAGCAGACCGGGAAATGCTGCAGGATGTCATTGAGGTCCAGACTTGCGCATTGGATGGGGGTAACCAAGCTCTTCGCACAGTTGGTGACCAGCCCCGTTGATTCACCAAAGGAGGAGAGCGTGTTGGCAATGACATCCTCCTTGATGGGGGCGCAAAAAACCGCCGCATCGTCAGCATATAAAGAAGCCCTAATGCCCGTGAAGCGGCTGCCTAGCTGGTGCAGAAGAACCTGAGAGGTGGCCTTTTCCAAGATGTGGTGCAACGGGTCAATGGCCAACACGAAGAGCAACGGCGAGAGAGGGTCACCCTATCGAAGGCCACATCCATGCTTGATCGGGTAACCGGCAATACCATTGAGCAAAACCCTGGAGGAGGCCGTGGAGAGGAGAGCCGAAACCACCCTTTGAATCGACTCGGGAAGCCATGGTGGGTTAGCAGATCCATCAGATAATCCCATTTTACCGAGTCAAAAGCCTTCTTGATGTCAAGCTTGAAGAGGAGCATAGGAGTTTTTTTGCGCTGAAATTTCCTTGCCAGGTTCCGGACATACAGGAAGTTGTTGTGGATACTCCTTGTTTTGATGAAGGCACTTTGCACAATGGAGACAATATTGTTCATATGACGGGCCAACTGCGTTGCAAGGATTTTGGCAATGAGCTTTGCAATGGCATGTATCAGGCTGATGGGTCTGAAGTCTGATATGCCTTTGGCGCCATCTTTCTTAGGATAAGGGCGATATTCACCGAGTTGAGCCACTGGAAGTTTTCTGCATGCAGATTTGAGAACTTGTTGATCACCAACATGACATCATCTTTGATAATGTCCCAGCAGACCTTGAAAAATTTCCAGGTGAAACCGTTAGGTCCCAGGGCCTTGTCTCCAAGTTTGAGTGCAGTATGAGCCCACTTATCATGGAAAAAAAGAGCTAAAGAACATTGACCTACTATGCAGATTGCCATCTCTTTGAAGGTAGGAAGCGATTTAATGATGGATTTCCACCAAAATGAGCCCACGGATCTGTCAGTGGGTGCATTGTTGCCATAGTAACTTTCCCAAATCAGATTAACCCAGAGAAAAAGGTTTTAAAAGCAATAAAAAGAGAAAAATAAAAATAAATAAAAAAGAAACAAGGAATTTTTTTAAAAGCAAATAAAAAAGAGATTATAAATAAAAAATGAAACAAGGAAAATGGTAAAAAATAAAAAATAAAATCAATGTCACGAGGACGCCTATTTTTTTGTTGAAAACCACTCGCAAGAAGATAAAAAAGAAGCATGAAAAATAAATAAAATAGAACACAAAAATAAAACCAAAAAAAGGCAGGCCATCACACATCCATGCCCACACCCAGGCGCACCCTAAAACAGCCCGGCCACCAAAAACATTAAAAGCAAACGATTGGACATGAGAGGAAAACAAAACAAACAAAACTGAACTAGTAATTCTTTGTCGCTTTGAAGACATATAGTTGCATTCTCAGGCAACACTTGAAGTTGAGGTCCGATTGCTACCGAATTGACTAAGACTTGGCTAATTCTTGGTCGGCTGAGAATAGCAAATCCACATAAAATAGATATTTTTAGAATTAGATATTTCCATCTATACTTCTTTTAGGCTGACATACTTAACACAAAGCCAAAGCTAAAAAAGCTAGAAAAAAAAGATATGGATGCTTGTTCTATACAAAAATGCGTGCGCGTACACACATCTAAAAAAAGAAAAGAAAATTCTGGTTCTAAAAAATGGATGCTGCACTAGAAAAAACTACATCCAAAAACTATACAATAGGGATCTAATCTATCTATACTACTATTAAAAGACCAAACATGACTTCTCTTACGTCCACCCCATAAAGTGCACACAAGATAACCCCTACGTCCGATCAGACCCACTTAGTTGCATCCAACTGTCTACGTTACATCCACCATAGTGCAATCAGATCTACGGTTGAACACAAATGTTCTGCCGGCAGACTCCCCCGTTCAGGATGCTACAGAGCCCAACGATGATACCTCGAGGGAATTAAACGGTGCCTCCGCAATCAAAGCCGACACCACGCCACAAACCTCCATGATCAACGCCGCCGGCATCACGCCACGAATCTTGCCTCGGCCAGCCGCCCTCGCCGCTGGTGTCCACGACGCTCTCGACCCGCCTTGCTGCCCTATCTCTCCTCGCCCCGCCATCCTCGCCACGCCGCCCTCGCCCTGTCTGCGAGGTCCTCAACCCGGCGCGCTGCCCTACCTCCGGTGGCATTACCCTGTGTGGCCTGCAACTTCTCGACCTGCCAGTGCACCTGTTAGATCAATTTAATTTGCACGTCTTATGATCTGACAAAAGACAAACGAAATTGCTCTTTTAATCTAACAGACTGTAATTTGTATTGTGAAATTTGATACTTACAGTACATCATGAACAAACTGAGTTGACGAAGGATTGAATAAGTGTTTCACAAAAAGAACCATTGAGAAAACAATATGGCATCCTCTCAGTGTACTGGGGTACGTACTCCCTTTCAGGACCCGACGAACAACATCAATTCAGGTAAATACATATATTACCTACTCTTACCTACTTAGATCTTGTAAATCCAGAATATGTCATTGTCTCGCAGGTCAAAAATCAGATCCAAAAGAGCTGAAGAGACAGAGGGAAAAAGAGAGGTATGCACTAAACAAGGATGCAATATTAAAGGAAAGACATGAGGCAAGGGATTGTAAGAAAGCTACCGCTGCTATCCTAAATGGAATCAACACTACATCTAAGCCACCCGGGGCCATGTCGCCTGGTTACTCCATTTTCTCTATTTTCTATCATATATTCATGAATCACATGTAAAATCATGTTAATTAAGTGTTCTTTTGGACATGTTTTGACACTGTGGAGAGGCCCAGTGCGCAGTCTGCTGTCACCCAGCAACGACACACACCACCTGCGAAAGGTCATGTGTTCTCCTACATCCAACCATAATACCAGCATCTGTGGGTCAACAACTAACATTGTACATACAATTATGATGTAGGCATACCTGTTGATGTGATAGTGAGGGACCAGACTCCACTTCTTGTCCAAATTCATTAAGAACACCAGATAGAAACAAGGAAAATGTCAGTAATATCGACTATGCCATTGGGTCCTCCCAACTGCCTGTGTTACGACCACCACTTCAATCCTACAGAGGCAACAGTTCATATGGTAATCAATTGTGGCTCATATTAACTGCCATACAGAGTAAAAACAACTATTGCTCGAGTTGTCTTGTATAGAAACACGGTAAAGACACTTTATATCTCTCTTCTTCCTATGCAAGGTTTCCTATTTAAAAGTGTCATGCTTGGGTTTTCAGGAAAACATCAAGAAGGTAGCAAAGGATGAGGATATAGATAAGATGCAGATTGAAGAGGTGATAAAGAAAGACGAGGATACAAACACTGAGTCGGCAGAGGCGATACAAGAAGAATATATTATGGAGGATACATAGAATATGCAGATTGATGAGCTGATAACCATACAGGAGGATACAGATCCCGAGTCCACAAAGGCTACACAAGAGTCCATTACGGAGGGTCCACTAAACATGCTTTTTGATGCTGTGAGAACCAAGGATGGAGATACAATCGCCGAATCGACAGAGGCAAGTTTTCTTTCCACATTTCATTACTATTCTAATTCTAACGCCACAGATCACTTTGTAAAAAAATTATTACAATATCATATCAAAAAGATATTCTCTCTGTTATAATATTATACTACCATATGTTTCAGCTACCGAGTGATGACGAATCAAGTGAAATACTCAACAATAATGAAGTGCAGGAAAATAATTACGCGTAGAGCCCACAATATACACCTATTCTTAAAGAAAACATAGCAAATAGAGAGACCAAAGATTCTGAACATACACAGGTGACTTTTCTTTTCCAACTATTTCCAAAATCATTCTAATTATATTATATCCTACATACGGGTAATTCTTTTAATATTGTTCTCAGAAATTAACCGACAACGAACAAGTCAACAAATGGTGGCCGTTGAGAACAAGGAATTGGCACAAACACCCGGCTCGGAAGGGCTTCAAACTATAGAGGACGAGGTAAAAATGCCCGTGCATATAAAGGGCTTCAAACTGTTATACTATTAGGCAATTGAGCTTAGAGCATGTGTTTCTTTTCCACACCTACATAAATGTTATTTGGGTATAACTCTGGACCTTTTTTTACTTCTCCATTTGTACCATCCTGCAATTGGAAGAAGCAATGTAAAAATATCATTGTACACACTTAAAGATATCAAGAACAAGAACTGAAATTGCTATTACCATTACCTATGATATAAATAGTGGGAACTTTGAAGCAACCGCTTTGTGATACCTGGAATAGTTATTATCCATCATTTGATCAGGAAGTGTGTTCTACTAAGTGTACAAATTGAAGCTGCATGAAAAACAGAGGAATGGAGATAAAGCCTACTTGAGGATAGATTCAACTGTCCTCTACAAGTAGTCTGGTCGATTACAAGCCATTATGACAACACCGGCGACAGAGAGATCAGACTGATCCTGTAGAGCACGTGTGCGAGCCGCGAACTCGACCTGTTGAGCGACTGTTTGAGCCAAGCACGGGGGGCGATGGTTATGGTGGGCGCGTCCACGCACTGGATCTCAATCCAATTTGGTATGACTGCTCCTGCACTGTGTCAACCAGCTCGCATCTCGATCTCCTTTGGGGCAGTAGGATGGAGGCGGCAAAGTCGATCTAGGGAAGATCAGCGGGGTTGGAGGCGACGCAAGGCTGCGGTGGTGAGAGGAGGGGGCGAGGCGAGGCCGTGATGGGGATAAGGGACAGCGGGGAGGGGCGAGGCCCTAGTGGGCGTGGTGGTGGTGGTGGTGTGGGGTGGGAGGGGGTGAGGGCGCCGGCCGACGTTGTGCCAGGAGAGGATGCGGCCTGCTGCAGAGGAGGCGGCTGGCGGAGGAAGAAGTGAGGAGTGGAGAAAGCAAAGTGATAGTGTCCTGGAGAGACCGAGAAAGTGATAGTGCAACGGGTTACATCCTGTTGCTTTTCTGTGGCCTAATTAAGCCACCCAGATTAAACAGTACATCGACCAAATGTATCATTGGCCGTGTCTCTTTTGTTTTATTTTTTATATCTATGATTGACAACCCATTCGGTGAGGTAATAATTATATGGGTTCCTCTCAAAATAATTACGCATTCACAAATTCATTTTCTTATTGATAACCCTTTGTTCATTTGATTTATTAAAAAATATGTGTTCAGAAATTCAATTCTTTTATTGATAGCCCTTTTGGTCATTTGATTTATATTAGCTGCAAACGTTGTTCAATTTATTTTTTATCAAGCGTGTCTGGTATGACAGTGTGGTTCAGTCATCATCATTTTATGATACTAATATTTTTATTAATATTTTTGTTATTAAGCATAACAAAATTTCTTTATCATCAGGTCATCGTGTTGTCTCTAGATGTTAAATTACATGTAGTACTTCACGGAAGATAGTTTGTTCGACACTCCCCAACAGGTATATTTTCCATCATATCATGATACTAATTATTTCGTGTTGTATCATTATTTGAAAACTAAGCCTTATTACTACTTCACTTTAGGTTCACATGATAGATTTTAGAACAAAATTAGCTGTCATTTTAGTTGACTCGGAATTCAATTATGACGATATAAGAAACCGAGACTTGGATGATGATGAAACCAACACGGATCCTATTGATTGTATGATTGTCGAAAGACCTCCTAACAAACTTAAAGCATCCAACTCATCGTCACAAGTTGAGCACATCTCGCAACCATTTATCCTTTCGCCGTCTGTAACTCCAACAAACGACGACTTAATAGATGAACTTTGCTTGTTCATCAACATGGTTGATGATGTCCCGATGCTAGAGTAAGACACTTTTTTGCAGTTCATTTTTTGTTTCTAATGAACTATTACTCTTGTATAATGACAGAATTCCCATTTCACAGGAGCGAATGGATGAAAAGCTCTCAGCCTTACCCTATTAGTTTAAACTTGAGACAATTAAAGAACATATTAAAAAATGATGAGTACGTGGATGCTGATTGTTTTAACATGGCTGTGAGGATACTAGCGTGCCACGACGTCCAGCTTGCTCGAGACGTCCCAGTACACTATATGGATCTACGATTCTGTGTAAGTTATTTTAATCACATTTTACATTTTGCCTCATTCCACTAATATTTTCTTACAATATCGTAGTCCGAGTCCCACTATGCACGAGTCCCAAGTCATCGTGACGGTATGGACATTGCTATGTTGGCACTACTGTTTGATAGCTGGCCTGACAACAATGAGTATCATATCTCGGAATGTGATACAGTAAGATTTAAATTCAAATTCATTGTTTATTTGGTCTTAATGAATGATAATGATTGATGTATTTCTAAATGCATGTATCATTGTAGATTTTATTGCCTTGTGATATTCTTGGGTTATTTTTATTGTTTGTCTTGGACCAACATAAAAAAGTTATTTCTATTTTGGACCCGCTTTCAATACCCACTTTTGGAAAGCATATACTTCAAACTATGGCCAACCATCTAAACCTTGCACTCCAAGCTGCAAACCCTGCCTTCAAGGATGACATTTTGATATGGAGGTGCAAAGTTCCTGCTGTTCCCACAAACTCATACGGGTACGAATCCTTTCAATACACCACAATCTTAATTGATTCATTCAACTCGCATGTAACATTTCATACATGCAGTCCCCTATCTGGTTATTTGGTTTTCAATTTAATGCACTCATGGAACGATGGGACGCTACATTTTCCAGCCCAAGGTAAGTATTGACACCATGCTCATTTCTACACATGTTACGCATGTTTTTTTAATAAAAGTGTTATATAATGCATATGTAGGATGATTTTGAACAGAGGAAGCGATTTTTGGTTCATATTTTGAAGTATGAAGAGAATGAAGTTATAAACAATATCCCAGTCTTAGAACGAAGCATCATAGATCGGATCAAAAGATGGACCTTCGAGAGAGGATCATCATCAAATAATTAGTTGTTATTTTTAAGTATTCTTGTAATAAGTAACAATTACATTACATTTATGTGATCGTTAATTTTATTTGAAGACTTGGGACTTGGTCGTGTGTTACATGCGCGAGTTTTTTTCATTTTCTTTTTGAAATTATGGGACCACAACATTTCAACAATGGAAGTCTTTCACCGGTCAAACAAGACCTATGACTTAATTGAAAATAAATTATTGCATTGAAATCATTGGCGACACACATTTAAATGTTCCGGTAAAAACACAAGACAAAGTTCATGTTTTTATTGTAGTTTATTAGCATACGTACGTTGCACGTGCACACTTACTAGTTGGTGGAAAAAACATGGTGCCAAACTGCTATCTGATATCCATATTGGGACCCTATGCCTGCCTGCAGAACAATAGTTGTCATGTTGTTACTGCGATCTCCTTGATCTAGCTAAATTATTGCAATACCAAGCCCACACTGCAAAATCGATCAGAGTCCAACGGTATAGATTGGGGAACACCACAGCCGGTGGGCACCAAGTCGTGACTGTTTTCCATGTCAATGTTTAGCAGGAAAGGAAAAAAAACTCATGACATTGAGATGTAACATTTTTATATTTTTAGAGAATGAGGATTATCCCCGACCTCTGCATCTGAGCGATGCATACATCCATTTTATTGATTATTTACAAAAGACCTTATAAAAAATACAGTAGTAAGTCTGAAGCCACCGTCTAGGCGACAACTATCGCTACTCCTATTCAGTTGATAAAGGGATGCTGATAGTTCGGGCCTAATACCACGGACCTCACAGCCAAGCAACATCTAAGACTTGTGGGCCCAACCGAGCCACTTGCCGAGTATGGGGCACACACCGGTCCGGCGCGCTCTCAGAGGCCGCCGCCGCCAACTGCCATCACTCCATCTTCAGAGCTGTACTAACACATCATCCTTGCCCGGTCTAGCTGCCGTCGATGCCACCATGACGCCCTACGGCACCACCTTCCTGCACACGAACTGCTGATATTAAGATGTAAATGAAATAGGATATTTTCCATATCAACGTTTAAGCAGGGAAGCAAAACCCATGATATTAAGATGTGTATGTCCAGTCACGGTCCTTTTCGAAAAAGGGCATTTTTAATTGACTCGTAGTGAAGCATCAAGGTGATACAAACATAATGAGAATACACCCAGCCTCTGCATAATTAGGATCCACACAACCAACATCAACACACACACATATGACCACGCTGGCAAAAGCAAATTCATACAAGACCAAAACTTGCCTATGCGGGCCAAAAAAATGCTGAAGCGATCAAAACAACAATTGACGAAAAGCAACAACGACCATCGGCATCAACCATATCTTGACAACATAATGGCTACGAGTAAGATTATTCAACAGCAACGCCTTCAGGAAGGGAACGACGTGTCAGCGCCGCCGTCACCGGATCACCAACAAAGAAAAGATCATAGGTTTTCACCCTGAAGATCAAGTCTGAACAAACTCCAAGCAATACCTTCAACAAGGTAACGACGCAAAGCGCCACTATTGCCAGGTATGACCAACTAGGGCCAAAACTAGGCTCTTCACCCCAAAGCTCGAGATTAGGTACTTGCGAAACACCATCAATTTGAAGTCCTCCAATGTTGTCACCTCCACTTTTCACGATGATTCTGACATCAACATATGTGCACGGTCATGACGTATTCCACGCAAAAGATGACCATTCCAACACAAGTAGGCAATCGAGCCGCGACGAGAGCTGCTCGCCACACAAAGCCATTGACGGGGAGGAAGGTTACTAGCATCGCCAAAATCCCCAATCAGGACGCTCGAGCAATCTTGAACCTTCCTTCTAGATGGCAACTTGTGGAAAATCTGTATGAGACAACACCACCATACGCCGCGTTTTGCTCCGTCGTCATCTGTTGTGGCAGCAAATCACCGACCGACCAACATACCAGGAGGATGAATCTCCAGGAGACAATATACTCACAGGGTATTCTTCATGCCACCATTGCCTCACAACCTTCACTGCCTCAAGTCGGTTCATACAAATCGCTTCCCTCCATTGTGCTCAAACGGCGGGGGATCGATCCTACAACAGGCGCAGCAGCAGTCACCAGTCGCCACGCAACCGGGTCGTCGCCGTCCCACAACCATAGATCTGGGGTTACCCGAGGTTGAACTCCTCCATGGATCGGGAGCTTCAAGCGCTGCTGCCGCAAGCCAAGGCTATCAGCGTCCTGTCGCTGACCGCCCTAGACCTCGCGTTGCAGTCACCAGCCACCACCGTACTGCAGCCAAGCACCAATAGGATGGATCCGTCGTTCGACGCGCCTCGAGGAACCAGCCACCATGGGAGACGAGCGTCGCGTCCGGGGGCAAGCCCCTCCGCCACCGCACCAGGCGCCGCAGCGACGATGACGCACGTGGTTTCGGCGAGGAGGGAGACCTGACAGCAGTGCTTGGATCTCCCGGGTTGCCCCTCCCGAGCGACACAGGAGTCAGTTCTGACCAGTTAAGGTCCTATAAGGCCAACTCCAGTGCGTGACCCCATCATGTCCGGGTGCGTCCGTTTGCGGCAAAAGGAACAAACCAGACAGCCCAACGCGCGGGCGCAAATGAACTTTTTCCGTTTTGTGTCCGCTTTCATCCAAACTTGGGCCGCTTTTGGGGTGAAACGGATAGTGCACGGACGGGCGGGATGCGCGCGCTTGTCCTCCCCTGGCCCGCCCGTTGGTGGCACAAAGCACCACCCCAGCACCCCATTTTGTGCCATTTTCCCCAAACCCTCCCACGACCCGCCCCCACCACCCCTCCCCCGTCTATGGCTGATGACCCACAAGTATAGGGGATCTACCGTAGTCCTTTCGATAAGTAAGAGTGTCGAACCCAACGAGGAGCAGAAGGAAATGACAAGCGGTTTTCAGTAAGGTATTCTCTGCAAGCACCGAAATTGTAGGTAACATATAGTTTTGGGATAAGATTATTTGTAACGGGTAACAAGCAATGAAAGTAAATAATGTGTAGCAAGGTTGCCCAATCTTTTTTGTAGCAAAGGACAAGTCTGGACAAATTCTTACAATAAGAAAAGTGCTCCCGAAGACACATGGGAGTTATCGTCAAGCTAGTTTTCATCACGCTCATATGATTCGCGTTCGTTACATTAATAATTTGATATGTGGGTGGACCGGTGCTTGGGTGCTGTCATTTCTTGGACAAGCATCCCGCTTATGATTAACCCCTATTGCAAGCATCTGCAACTACAAAAGAAGTATTAAGGTAAACCTAACCATATCATGAAACATATGAATCCAAATCAACCCCTTACGAAGCAACGCATAAACTATGGTTTAAGCTTCTGTCACTCTAGCAACCCATCATCTACTTATTACTTCCCAATGTCTTCCTCTAGGCCCAAATAATGGTGAAGTGTCATGTAGTCGATGTTCACATAACACCACTAGAGGAGATACAACATACATCTCATCAAAATATCGAATGAATACCAAATTCACATGACTACTAATAGCAAGACTTCACCCATGTCCTCAGGAACAAACGTAACTACTCACAAAGCATATTCATGTTCAGTATCAGAGGGGTATTAATATGCATTAAGGATCTGAACATATGATCTTCCACCGGATAAACCAACTAGCATCAACTACAAGGAGTAATCAACACTATTAGCAACCCACAGGTACCAATCTGAGGTTTGGATACAAAGATTGGATACAAGAGATGAACTAGGGTTTGAGAGGAGATGGTGCTGGTGAAGATGTTGATGGAGATTGACCCCTTCCCAATGAGAGGATCATTGGTGATGACAATGGTGATGATTTCCCCCTCCCGGAGGGAAGTTTCCCCAGCAGAACAGCTCCGCCGGAGCCCTAGATTGGTTCCGCCAAGGTTTCTCCTTGTGGCGGCGGAGTTTTGTCCCGTAAGCTTGCTTATGATTTTTTCCAGGGTAAAAGACTTCATATAGCAGAAGATGGGCGCCGGAGGGCCACCTGGGGGCCCACGAGGCAGGGGGACGCATCCTGTAAGGGTGGGCGCGCCCCCACCCTCGTGGCCAGGGTGTGGGCCCCCTCTGGTACTTCTTTCGCTCAATAATTCTTATTAATTCCAAAAATAACTTTCATGGAGTTTCAGGACTTTTGGAGCTATGCAGAATAGGTTTTCAATATTTGCTCCTTTTCCAGCCAAGAATCCCGGCTGCCGGCATTCTCCCTCTTCATGTTAAACCTTGTAAAATAAGAGAGAATAGCCATAAATATCATGACATACCGTGTAATAACAGCCCATAATGCAATAAATATTGATATAAAAGCATGATGCAAAATGGACGTATCAACTCCCCCAAGCTTAGACCTCGCTTGTCCTCAAGCGGGAGCCGATATCGAAAAATATGTCCACATCTTTAGAGATAGAGGTGTCGATAAAAATAAAATACGAACATGAGGGCATCATGATCATTCTTATAATAGCAACATATATTTATATTTTGTCATATGATTTCTTATGCTCAAGTAACAATCTATTCACAATGTCAAGTATGAATCAGAAACTTCATTGAGAACTAACAAACTATAATATTAGTCATTGAAGCAATTGCAATTTATCATAACATCGGAAAGAGTCAAGAATAGAGCTTTTCAGCAAGTCCACATACTCAACTATCATTTAGTTTTCCAAAATTGCTAACACTCACACAATACTTATGGTTCTGGAGTTTTAATCGGACACAGAGAAAGATAGGGGCTTATAGTGTTGCCTCCCAACGTTTTACCTCAAGGGTAATGTCAACAATAATAGTTCATGCTAACTTACATCCAGTTGGATATATATATCAGGATCTTTCCAACACGAGGTGCTTGCCAAAGGATAAAATAAAAAGGGAAAGATGAAGATCACCTTGACACTTGCATAATGTAAAAGATAGGCCCTTCGCAGAGGGAAGCAGAGGTTGTCATGTGCTTTTAGGGTTGGATTCACGAAATCTTAATGCAAAAGAATGTCACTTTATATTGCCACTTGTGATATGAACCTTTATTATGCAGTCCATCGCTTTTATTACTTCCAAATCACACGATCGTATAAAGCGTATTTTCTCCACATTAATAAGTCATACATATTTAGAGAGCAATTTTTATTGCATGCAACATGACAACTTACTTGAAGGATCTTACTCAATCCATAGGTAGGTATGGTGGACTCTCATGGCAAAACTGGGTTTAGGGATATTTGGAAGCACAAGTAGTATTTCTACTTGGTGCAAGGAATTTGGCTAGCATGAGGGGGAAAGGCAAGCTCAACATGTTGGACGATCCATGACAATATACTTTAACTGAGATGTGAGAAAACATAACCCATTACGTTGTCTTCCTTGTCCAACATCAACTCTTTAACATGTCATACTTTATTGAGTGCTCACAATCATAAAAGATGTCCAAGATAGTATATTTATATGTGAAAACCTCTCATTCTTTATTACTTCCTATTAATTGCAACAATGACCAAAACTATGTTTGCCAACTCTCAACAACTTTTAATCATCATACTCTCTATATGTGAAGTCATTACTATCCATAAGATCAATATGAACTCTTTTATTTCTTTTATTCTTTTACGCACTTAAGATTATAGCAAGATAACAAAGCCCTTGACTCAACAGTAAACTTTATTATATATAGCTCACGGACTCGATTACATAGAGGGATGACAAAGCAAAACTCTTGCGGTAGTACCATGGCTTGCCACAGTAGTACCGTAAACCCAAGAAAATGCACATTTTGATAAAACAGAGAAACACGACCTTTGCAAAGCAACCTTCAAGCGACCGGACACGCAAACGAGCACACACACGAGGCAACTCAAACACAAACACGGCTCAACAAGAAGGCAAAAGACAATGAGGACCAAACACGAACCAAACCTCTCTAGAGGAGAGGGCGGTGGCCGAAGCCACCTATGTTTGAGTCAATTGGTGTGGCACCGCGAAGAATTATCCTTGGGCCCATGACCAAAACTCGTCTTGGAAGCACAAGTTCCATCAAGAATGGCTAATGTGAAAGAGTTAATCAATTTATGCATAATGGGGGGAGGGAGAGTTCGTTCAGAGAACAACACTCCTCCTATGTCCATGCCTACACGTAAACAAGATATCAAGATGAGTATGGTGGGGTGTGCAAGAGTTCAAGCCACATTGCTCGAATCAAGGATATTTAGCTCATGCCTTAACTCGCGAAATCTTGCTTCATCCAAGGGCTTCATGAAAATATCTGCAAGGTTATCATGAGTGTTGACATATTTGAGCTGGATCTCCCCTCGCCTACTGTAATCCCGGGTGAAGTGATACCGAATCTCAATATGATTCGTCTTGAAGTGTTGCACTGGGTTGAGAGAGATCTTGATGGCACTTCCATTATCACACCAAAGAGGCACTTCGTCACAAATGACACCGTAATCCCTTAAAGTTTGCCTCATCCATAAAATTTGAGCACAACAACTACCGGCGGCCACATACTCCGCTTTGGTGGATGAGAGAGACAAACAACTTTGCTTCTTAGAAGACCAACTCACCAAAGATCAACCAACATATTGGCACCCTCCGGAGGTTGACTTCCTATCCACTCTGTCTCCCACACAATCCAAGTCAGAATAGCCCAAAAGGTTGAAGTTGGCTCCTCTTGGGTACCATAAGCCAAAGTTTGGGGTATGAGCCAAATATTGAAAGATTCGCTTGACTGCCACATGTGGCTTTCCTTAGGTGCGGCTTGATACCGTGCACAAATTCCCACACTCAACATGATTTCCGGTCTAGATGCACAAAGGTAAAGCAAGGAGCCAATCATGGAGCAATATACCTTTTGATCCTCCGCTTTACCATTGGGATCTATGTCAAGTTGGCATTTGATGGGCATTGGAGTGGAAGCTGGCTTGACATCACTTAGCTTGAATCTCTTGAGCATGTCTTGAGTGTATTTGTCTTGATTGATGAAGGTTCCTTCTCTTCTCTCTTGATTTTGAACCCGAGAAAGAACTTCAACTCTCCCATCATGGACATCTTGAACTTCGAGGTCATGAGAGCGGCAAATTCCTCATTGAAAGCTTTGTTAAGGGAACCAAAGATAATATCATCAAAATATAGTTGGCATACAAACAACTCCCCTTTGACCTTCTTAGTAAAAAGAGTGGGGTCGATTTTCCAATTTCAAACCCACGATCTTGCAGCAACTCGGTAAGGTGCTCATACGACGCACGTGGGGCTTGTGTAAGGCCATAGAGTTCCTTATCGAGTTGGTACACATGATTGGGGAACTCGGGATGCTCAAACCCCGGGGGTTGTTTGACATAAACCACCTCATTAATAGGACCATTAAGAAAAGCACTCTTCACATCCATTTGTTACAACTTGAAGTTATGATGAGAAGCATAAGCAATCAACAAACGAATAGATTCAAGGCGAGCAACGGGAGCAAAGGTTTCACCGTAGTCGATACCCTTGACTTGGGAGTAGCCTTGTGCTACCAAACGAGCCTTGTTGCGAACTATAATTCCATGAGCATCTTGCTTGTTCTTGAATATCCACTTGGTTCCAATGACATTATGGTTCCCCGTTGGACTTTGCACCAATCTCCACACCTTGTTGTGCTCAAAGTTGTTCAGTTCTTCATGCATGGCATTGAGCCAATCCGGATCCTTGAGAGCCTCATAGACCTTTTGGGGTTCAACACAAGAAACAAACGCGTGATGTTCACAATAGTTTTGCCAATTTTCTACGAGTGCTTACCCCTTTTCTCAAACTTCCAAGCACATTCTTCATAAGATGATCTTTGGTAGTGAGCTTGGAAGAAATCTTGGCGGCACGACACTCCAATTCCTCCTCAAGATATAGTTGAGGAGCGGAAACTTGATCATCCTGAGCGTCGTCATGAGCTTGTTCTTGATCTTGAGCTTGCTATTGATCTTGAACTTGATCGGGAAGGAGAACTTGATCTTGGGCATCACTTGGTGGTTCACCACCATCTTGAGATTGATCTTGCCCTTTATCTTCTTCACTTGGTTGAGGGCATTCACTTTGTTCTTCAGAAGCGTGTGGGTCTTGGGTTGGTGATGGCTCCACTTGAGTGGAACTTTGTCCGTCTCCTTCGGCCACAAGGGGTTCCTCAATGGGTAGGATATGACCAACACCCATTCTTCTTATGGCTTGGGGAGGGATTTCATCACCTACATCACAAGTACCACTTTGCTCCACTTGGGAGCCGTTATTCTTGTCAAACTCCATGTTACACGTCTCCTCAATGAGTCCCGTGGACTTGTTGAGGACACGGTAAGCATGACAGTTTGTAGCATAACCAAAAAATATGCCCTCATGAGCTCTAGTCTCAAATTTAGACAAACGAACACCTTTCTTGAGAATGAAACACTTACAACCGAACACCCTGAAGTACTTGAGGTTGGGCTTGTTACCGGTACGTATCTCATATGGAGTCTTGTTCAAGCCCTTGTGGAGATAGAGCCGATTGGATGCATGACAAGCGGTGTTGATGGCTTCGGCCCAAAAGTTGTAGGGAGACTTGAACTCCGCCATCATGTGTCCTTGACGCGTCCATCAACGTCCGGTTCTTCCTCTCCGCTGCACCATTTTGTTGAGGGGTGTAAGGTGCGGAATGTTGATGCTTGATCCCCTCATCACTAAGAAACTCATCCAAGGTGTAGTTATTGAACTCGGTGCCGTTGTCACTTCTTATTGTCAATATCTTTACATTGTGTTGACATTGAGCTTCATTTGCAAAGTCGATGACGGTTTGTTGACTCTCACTCTTCCTCTTGAAGAAATATACCCAAGTGTATCTTGAATAATCATCCACAATCGCGAAGCAATACTTCCTACCCCCAAGACTATCAAAGGATGGAGGCCCAAAGAGATCCAAGTGAAGGAGCTCCAAGGGTCTCTTTGAGTACATGATAGTCGTAGGAGGGTGAGCCTTCTCATGTAGCTTTCTTTCGATACAAGCACTGCAAGCATGATTTTTGGCAAAACTAACATTTGTTAGTCCATGGACATGGTCCCCCTTGAGAAGACTTTGCAAAGATCTCATATTAACATGGGCTAAACGCCGATGCCAAAGCCATCCCACGTCAACTTTAGCCATTAGGCATGTCGCGGTCTTAGTGGGTCGCTCCAAAAAGTTAATCACATAAAGACCATTCTCGACATGCCCAATAAAGGCTACTTTAAGAGTCTTGCTCCACAAGAGGGCCATGGTATCAATATCAAAGAAAGTGGCAAACCTCATGATTGCAAGTTGACGAACGGAAAGTAAATTGTATGCAAGGGACTCAACAAGCATGACTTTCTCGATCGTGAGATCATGAGAAATGACCACCTTGCCAAGACCCAATACCTTAGAAGACGAGGCATCGCCCTACTCGACATTGGTGGGCATAGATGATACCTTGCGTACGTCCACCACCAAGTCCTTGCTTCCGGTCATATGATTTGTGGCTCCACTATCGAGCAACCATGATCCCCCACCGAAAGAAAACACCTACAAGAGATTAATGCTTGGTTTTAGGTACCCATTTTGTAATGGGTCCTTTGATGTTAGTAACAAGGGTCTTAGGAACCCAAATAGACCATTCAATGTACTCATAAGGAGAACCAACAAATTTGGCATAAACATGCCCATCACTAGCACAACATAGCACATAAGAGGGGTTAAAATCGCCGGCTTTGTTGGAAGGAGTGGCAATGCCCTTCTTGACACCACCACCCTTCGCATTGTTCTTATTCTTCTCCTTTGGATCACCCTCTCCCTCCTTCACAAAAGTTTGCTTGAGAGGAAGAGGTTGTTTGGCCTTGTCCTTCTTCTTCTTGTTCTTGGACTTGGGTGCAAACCCAATTCCCTCCTTGCCCACAACTTCCTTTTGATTGCTCAAAAGGTCATTTGAGGTCCTTCTCACCTTGTATGCAAAACAAAATGACTTTCTCAAGTTGCTCCTTCAACTTGGCATTCTCCTCCGCAAGATGCACATGCTCACAACACGGGTTAGTAGCATTTGCATTATCAATTAAGACCATATGAGGAAAAGTGGCTTTCTCCTTGGTTAGATTCACTTGGAGTTGATCATGAGACTCCTTAAGGCTAGCAGGAGCACCCTTCAAGGCCTTGTGAGCCTTGTCACATACATCAAACTCCTCCTTGAGTCTAGCATGGTCAACCCCAAGTTTAGCCTTTATGGAATTGGGCACACAAGATACAACAAGAGCATGATCAAGATCTTTCCTTAATTTAGCATGATCATCATTGTGTGTCTCCTCAAGAGCCAAACGATGACCATGCTCTTCCTCAAGCGCATTAGAGAGATCCAATATCTCATCGTCATAGTCACGTGTATGTCCTTCCATCTTAGAGATGGTTTATTCGTGAGCCTCGATCATGTCATTGGCTTCACCAAGTTGTTCCAAGAGAGCAACAAAGTGCTTCTTGGATTTACCCTTGAGCTTACTCATAAAAGACTCAAATTCATTTACTTCCTCATTAGACCCCTCACTTTCATCAATGCAATCCGTCAAGGAAGGATTAGTAGTGATGGTAGTTTTGATGTTGGGGGTTACCTTGTTGGTGGCTTTGGCCATGAGGCACTTGGCGGTGATGTTCTCGTTGGGTGAGTCGAAGAGGGACACCCATGGAGTTGTGGCAATGGCAATGGAGGCCATGGCCATCACCTCACCATCTTCATCATCCTCATTGTACTCCTCTTGTGCCACCAACCCCTTGGGAGGAGTCTTCTTGGTGAAGTTGTTCTTGTTGGGGAAGGACTTGGCTTTGTCTTTTCGAATAAGCTTGCTACCATTGTCTTCCCGCTTCACGTAAGGGCACTCCGCAACAAAGTGGCCCACATTGACACAATTATAGCATGTTCTCACATGTTGCTTGCCCTTGGTGTCACTTGAGTTGTTCTTGTTGAAGTTGGGCCTTGAGTTCTTCTTGCTCCAAATTTGCCTTAAAGCGAGAGCCATGTGCTCATGGTAACATATTTTGTATCTTCGGGGTTACTCTCCTCTTCCTCATCTTCATCCTCTTCTTCCACACTAGCCTTGGCCTTCAAAGCAAGGTTAGGTTTCTTCACCCGTTGAGAGCGCATCACCGCATTGTCGGCGGTCTTGTCCAAGATTCTCATAGCAACAAACGCATCCAACACTTCACTTGAGGACAAGGTATGAAAGTACGGCCTTTGATGGATAACGGATGACATGGCCTTGTGGTAGGGCATCATGGCCTTGAGAAACTTGCGCTTGATCCAATTGTCATTCGTATCCTTGCTCCCATGATCTCGGAGTGAGACCACGAGAGTGGTTAATCTCCGGTAGAGCTCACGAGGTTCTTCATCTTCATTCATAGCAAACTCATTGGCTTCATCTTGCACCGCTTCATAGTTGGAGCGTTGAATTCTTGCGCTTCCCTTGTAAATGGAAACCACATGTTACCATACTTCCTTGGCCACAGTGAAAGGTCGGAGATGCGCAATATCTTTGGGTGCAATTGCATCTTGAATAATGAAGAGAGCGGACTCGTTGAATTGATGATCTGTGGATTCTTGAGGAGTGAGGTTGCTTGGGTCATGCGGGTAGAAACCTTGCTCAATAATTCTCCAAAGATTAGTAGAACTATGCTTTAGATGACGTTTAAAACGGTAGACCCAAGAAGCAAAATCCTCATTTTTCACAAACTTAGGAGGAGGACCAACATGATTCAAATGAGTGGAGGGAACCAGTCCTCCATAAGTAAGAGGTGGTTCAACATGGGCAAAGATGCCATTTCCACTTCTACCACTAGGCAAAGGATTTTTATCACTAGAAGCTCCCCCCTTATCGGAGTTAGCATCCATCACCTTGTTAGTGGGAGCGACCACTTCCAACGGTGTGGTGGATAACTTAAGACCATCAAGAAACTCCTTGAACATGCCTTTGACCTCCTTCGTCATGGAGGTTTTCAATGTGTCCAAAGCTGCATTGAATTCCTCAGTGAGACCGAGGATCCCCCATTGGCCATAGACGAGGATGGATTCACACCGGGGTGCTCCTCCTCACCGTCTATGATGTCAACCATACTCTTCAGACAGTAAAGTCCTCAATAAAGAGAAGAGGCTCTAATACCAATTGAAAGGATCGATATAGTTGACTAGGGGGGGGGGTGAATAGGCAACTAACAATTTTTAGCTTTTCTTTACCAAATTAAACTTTGCATCAAAGTAGGTTGTCTAGATATGCAACTAGGTGAGCAACATATATGATGCAACAACAACAAATACACAAGCAAGCAAGGGATACAACACAATATAAGCTTGCACAAGTAAAGGTGAGAGATAACCAAGAGTGGAGTCGATGGAGATGAGGATGTGTTACCGAAGTTCGTTCCCTTTGAGAGGAAGTACGTCTCCGTTGGAGTGGTGTGGAGGCACAATGATCCCCAAGAAGCCACTAGGGCCACCGTATTCTCCTCATGCCCTCACACAATGCGAGATGCCGTGGTTCCACTATTTGTGTCCTTGGAGGCGGTGACCGAACCTTTACAAACAAGGTTGGGGCAATCTCCACAACTTAATTAGAGGCTCCCAATGACACCACGAAGCTTCACCACAATGGAATATGGCTCCGCGGTGACCTCAACCGCCTATGGTTCTCAAACACCCAAGAGTAATAAGATCCGCAAGCGATTAGTGGGGGGAATCAAATTTATCTTGGTGGAAGTGTAGATCGGGGCCTTCTCAACCAATCCCTAGAGAATCAACAAGTTTGATTGGTTAGGGAGAGAGATTGGGCGAAAATGGAGCTTGGAGCAACAATGGAGCTTGGGGATGGAAGAGGTGGTCAAATAGGAGAAGAAGACCCCCTTTATATAGTGAGAGGAAAGATCCAACAGTTACCCACTTACTCTGCTCGCGACATGCGGTACTACCGCTCAAACATGCGATACTACCGCACAGGCCTGCGGTACTACCGCAAGACACTACGGTACTACCGCTTGCACGGCAGGAGCCAGACGAGCCCCTATTGCATTGAAGCAACGACCGATAGAACCGCCAGAGCGGTACTATGCGCGCCCTTGCGGTTATACCGCAAGGCAGGTTTTTCTAGCATGGGAAGGCACAGACTAATAAAATTACATCCGTGGCTACATCCGCTGAGTTTCGATCTGTGCAAAAATCCAACATGGTACTACCGCATGCAGGGAGCGGTACTACCACGTAGGGCGCGGATGTAAAAATTTACATCCGTCACTACTTCCGCGCGCGTTACTATGCTCGGCTAGAGGCCACAGTACTACTGCACACGAGGAGCGGTACTACTGCATCACACGGTACTACCGCGTCCCTGGCCGGTACTACCGTGGGCCGCTGCGGTACTACTGCTCCCTTGAGCAGTACTATCGCATGCCATAGCACAATACCACTTGGAGTCCTTCATTTTGCAAAGACACAGATAGACGGTCGGTGCTCCAAAGAAGCAAAGGAAAGGTAGTGCAAAGGAACATACGTGTACGCGTTGATTCCACCCTAACCTTTCCGAAGCGGACCCCATCTGAATAGTATGGCTTTCCTACGACTCAAATCCACCAAAAAGAAATGTAGAGAAACGCCGTCTTCACTAGGCTCCATGGGGCACCGAATCGTCTTGTGCCTAGACATGAGATATCTGAAATGCTCAATGCACATGATTAGTCCGCAAATGCATTGTCATCAATCACCAAAACCACATAGAGTGAAATATGCCCTTACACCGTGGCATCGCCTCGATTCAAAAGAGGTGGTTGTTCATCCAACAACAATGTGACAAGTATTGTGCCACACTTGAGAGTGTTAAAGCATGGCCCATGAGTAGTCTCGGCATTGGGGACATGGTATGCTCTCCTCACCCAAGTTCTTTCGTTGCTACGGCCATGAGACTTCGGCCTTCTATATGTTTGCATGTTCAATTGTTTGTTGGTCGTGTAGGCATTTCAATCTTTGGAAGCATTCAAGGCCCGGCACAATGACAAGCCATTTACTCTTACACATTGTTGGATGGCCATCAACAATTGCCCTAAGTTCAAAGATCAATACCGTGAACTTCAAAGGAAGAGAGGCAAAAAGACGGCCGCGTTGGCCGGAGGTGGAGATGGTGAGGCGTTGAAGAGGCCGAGGGGCAAGACCAACTCCAAGGTGGACGACATACGTGATGCGTCATCCATGGCCTTGCATGAGACTTTGCACATCATGATGTCTCAAAATGATGTGATGGATAAGAGAAAGTGACAAAGCAAGGACGAGCAAATGAAGCAATACCTAGAGCTTCAAAGGAAGAAGCTTGAGATGGAGAAGGCGAACAAGAAGAGGAAGATCGACATGGAGGAAGCATCCCAGCAAAGGCACCTTGACATCGAGGCCGCCAATGTCACAGCCAGATAGAGGCATCTCGACATCGAGGTCACCAATGCCGCAACCAAAGCAAATGAGGTGGCCCTTGCTATCTTGAGCGTGGACTTGACCAAGATGAGCGAGAAGACCATGTGCTGGGTCGAGGCCAGGCAGAAGGAGATGTTCGACGCCAACGGCCTGAACTAGGTCGTCTGATCGGTCGTGACCGTTCTTTTTGGAAGCTGGCATGGGTGCCGGCCGCTGGCTGTGTGCCGGCAATAAACCTATTCATTTTGGGGGTTGGCTGTGTTGCCGGCCGCTGGCTGTATTGCCGGCGACAGAACTATTCATTTTGTAGGCTGACTCTGTTGCCGGCCGCTGGCTGTGTTGCCGGCGAGGACGTGTAGGCCGCTGGCTCTGTTGCCGGCGTGAACTAGGGCCGCTGGCCTGAACTAGGGCGTGGTTATTTTGAAAGTAATCGTTTGAAAAGGAGGCGGACAGGATGCGGCCGCCAGGATGCGGCCGCGCATTGGGCGTACGGCCACCGTATCTCAAGACTGGCCCGGACACGACCCCATTGCCCTACCCAAATGGACAGAATCCGGGCAAAATGGACGTCCGTTTGGGATCACGTGCTGGAGTTGCCCTAAAGAAAGATGTAAATACCTGGAAAGAAAACATCCTGGAATATTTCTAACTGTATTAGTTAGCATTGTCTGTGTAACGGATAGTGTGAGGTTTATTCTAGTTGTGGGTGTACTGGTGAAGCTTGTTTTTTAACCGGGCATAACCCCTTTCCATTACAACGACATAACGGATATACAACCAGGTCCACAGAATGAGGCGAGAGAGGGGAGAGCGAGTTCAAGCATCGCCGGGAAACCTACTGTGAGCACTCGCCATCAAGATAAGCCACTGTAGGATGAAAACCCAGCGACACCAAATAAGTATGTAATTCAGACGGGGCTACCCCCAGACTGCTCACAAACGAGCACCAAAAGATAGTCCCACGCAGGGGAAGACTCCAAGGATGAACATAAACTCAAAAGACAATGATTCCACCTGAAGAAAGACACCCCTGAAGACGCATTTTTACTCCTTGTTCATTTCTCCAGCGAGTTTCTCAGTCTTTGGTCACAGCACGGATGCGCATCATCCTCGATGCACTGTTCTTCAGCATGTCTACTCCTGCTTGCAGATCCACCTGAAGTGTTCATTCTATGGGGAGCGTGAAACTTCCTAACATCTCTTTTTGCGGAGGAAAATCAGAGCAAGTACTATACAACAATCGTTGCAATAGATTTTTTGTATTTTTGACGAGCAATAGCAGGTGTCTGCTTTTCATTATAAGATGGAAGAAACACAGTACAAGAACAGGTTAACATGTCTTTGTAAAGGACTAACAGAAACCTGGAACACAACGAGCAAACAAATTACAGAAAGACATTAAGGTTTTGCCTCCCAATTTTTTTGTCTTGTCTCTGGCCAACGCAGCCACCATATCAGGAGAGGTCCTTTTCCCTTTAGGCCATGCTTGGGATGGTTGTATTTCAATATGGAGATGTATAGCTTACACTTGTAAGTTACTAGCCGATGTGCAAATTCCAGCCGGAATTGAAACGACGGGCGCAGGTGTGTATTTTTTACAAGTGTATTCAAAAAATAAACGGTGATCCAAACAGGGCCTCAAAAGTAAGTTTGTTCCGTTCCTTCCACAAGTTCCAAGCGACATAGACGACCATAGTCACCTACTTTGTCGTGTCTGCTTATCGCACCAAAGAAATAGTCTTCCGCCACCAATCTCGAACCGAAGGAGCCACACATAAAACTTTACTTTTGGTTCAGCTTTAATATGTCAGACTGAGTTACTGAAAAAGGCTTTCGTCCCGCTTTATAAATAAAGCAAAAATCATCAACACGGAGGTACAAACGCAGTCATCCCACACACACATTCAAGGCATGATACAACGGCGCTGAGCGCAGCAACACCACCCCTATCTACAAAGAGATGAAGCCGCATACGACGAACCATGGACGCCAAGGCGTCGCCTTCAGGAAGGATACGACACCGGAACGTCGTCATCGCCCGACCCGAGGGTCAGAGTTTCCCCTGGAGCAACACAACGGGCAATGAGAGCCGCGACGACGCCTTGAAGGGAATGAGCTTCGCCGCCGGTGGTCTATCCGGGGATAGAACATGTTTTCACCCCGGCCAACACTCACCGCTACCGAACGCCACACCCCGGCCACCATGCCTCCCACATGGCCATGGCAGTCGGGCAGCACCCAGCCACGGGCTCTGCCCAGAAGCACCGGGCTACCACCATCAGGGCCGCCGCCCCGGCATCCAAGACCAAGACGCCACCTCACCCAAGACTCATCGCTACACCAACCAGAGAGGCGACCGGAAAGGCTTGGCCTTTCCCACCCTTGAGCAGCCCCCAGCGCTGAGACCCAATAGGCCGGCCAAAACTAGCCACCATCGCCCCGTCTTGCAGCACCGGACGCGAGACGAGCTCGATCCTACCACCGGGCGCGAGACGAACTCGGTCTTGCCACCGGGCGCGAAACGAGCTCGGTCCCGCAGCACCGGGCGCGAGACATGTGATGGACCACAACTGGGAGCGGGCCAGCCCTTCGAGGCAAGTAGAGCCCGGACGACGAGGAGATGAAGCAAGGTCGAAACAGCCCGACCGCAGACGGACTGACGCCGGAGTGGTCGGCCGCCGCCGCGGGCAAAGCTGCCGGCCACCGTGTAGCCTCCGCGCCACCGGAAGGTCACCAACTGGACCTCCCCGCACCACCGCCCACGGTCGAAGCACCAGCCACGCCCGACAACTGCCCCAACCCGTGCCGCCTGCCAGAAAAGTCGCGTCAAATCCGGCCGGCACGCCCCCACCTCCACCAGGTCCAGCCCATATCCGGCCCCGACCGAGAGGAGAGGGAGACCGAGCCGAAGCCCGTAGAGAAGAGGTCCACCAGAACCGCCCACTGCAGCCCGTGAGAAGACCCGGTCCACCACCGCCACCATGGGCACGCAGCTGCCGCGCCGCCGCCGTCGGCCACCATGCCGCCGCTCGCACTTCGCCACCGGAGCCACCACCGCCGCATCGTCGGGCCCTGCGCATGCCCGGCGCCGGCGCCAAAGCATGCCGCCCCGCACCGGTCACCCCCGAGCAATGGAGAGAGAGGGGCCCTGCCGCCAGCCATCACGAGGGGCTTTGCCCCGGCGGCTGCGGCCGGCGGCGAAGGCGGGGGAGGGTGGGGAGGAGGAGTGGAGGGGGAGTCGCGCCGCCGCTCGAGTCGTCCGGGGGGTGGGGGACGACGACGCGGGGGCTAGGGGTAGTTTCTCTCTATTATGATTAGAAGCCAGACTGAGTTTAGTAACGGTTTCTTAACGCGTGCCAAGAACTGAATTTTGTAGGCAGACACGACAGAGTACTGGCCATTTGATGTTAGCTTCCAACGAATTGTGTTGGGTTCCTCGGAAAGGTTGACCAACTGAATCCTTTCCCAACTAGATTTTTTGTACTGATCTGATATTGGGTGAATGTCGTCCTTAGTTGTCCAACTGGATAATTTTGCTTCAGTGACATCATAATTGATAGAGAAATAGCTCATAAAAATCCCAAATGAAGGTAGCCCTAATATGCATGGGCAGTGCAGCCGAATGTTGATACTTGTAATCTATACTACTATTAAAAGATCAAACATGACTTCCCCTATGTCCACTCCAGAAAGTGCACACAACATAACCCCTATGTCCGATCAGACCCACTTAGTTGCATCCAACTGTCCATGTTACATCCACCATAGTGCAATCAGATCTACGATTGAAAACAAATATTCTGCCGACAGACTCCCCAGTTCAGGATGCTATAGAGCCCAACGATGACACCTCCAGGGAATTAAATAGTGCCTCCGCAATCAAAGCAGACACCACGCCACAAACCTCCACGATCAACGCCGCCGGCATCACGCCACGAATCTCGCCTCGGCCAGCTGCCCTCGCTGCTGGTGTCCGCGACGCTCTCGACCCGCCTTGCTGCCCTACCATTCCTCGCCCCGCCATCCTCGCCACGCCGCCCTCGCCCTGTCTGCGACATCCTCAACCCGGCGCGCTGCCCTACCTCCGGCGGCATCACCCCGTGTGGCCTGCAGCTTCACGACCTACCAGTGCACTTGTAAGATCAATTTAATTTGTACGCCTTATGATCCGACAAAAGACAAAGGAAATTGCTCTTTTAATCTGACAATCTGTAATTTGTACTGTGAAATTTGATACTTATAGTACATCATGAACAAACTGAGTTGATGAAGGGTTGAATAAGTGTTTCACAAAAAGAACCATTGAGAAGACAATATGGCATCCTCTCAGCGTACTACGGTACGTACTCCCTTTCAGGACCGGGTGAACAACAGCAATTCACGTAAATACATATATCACCTACTCTTACCTACTTAGATCTTGTAAATCCAAAATATGTCATTGTCTCGCAGGTCAAAAATTAGATCCAACAGAGTTGAAGAGACAGAGGGAAAAGAAGAGGCATGCACTAAACAGGGATGCAATATTAAAGGAAAGACATAAGGCAAGGGATCGTAAGAAAGCTACCGCTGCTATTCTAAATGGAATCAACGCTACATCTAAGCCACCCGGGGCCATTTCGCCTGGTTACTCCATTTTGTCTATTTTCTATCATATGTTCATGAATCACATGTAAAATCATGTTAATTAAGTGTTCTTCTGGAGAGGTTTTGACACTGTGGAGAGGCCCACTGCGCAGTCTGCTGTCACCCGGCAACGACACACACCAACTGCGAAAGATCATGTGTTCTCCTACATCCAACCATAATACTGGCATTTGTGTGTCAACATCTGACATTGTACATACAATTATGATGCAGGCGTACCTGTTGATGTGATAGTGAGGGACCAAACTCCACTTCATTGTCCAAATTCATTAAGACCACCAGATAGAAACAAGGAAAATGTCAGTAATATCGGCTCTGCCATTGGGTTCTCCCAACTGACTGTGTTAGGACCACCACTTCAATCCTACAGAGGCAACAATTCATATGGTAATCAATTGTGGCTCATATTAACTGCCATACAGAGTAAAAACAACTGTTGCTCGAGTTGTCTTGTATAGGAACACGGTAAAGACATTTTATATCTCTCTTCTTCAATGCAAGGTTTCCTATCTAAAAGTGTCATGCTTGGGCTTTCAGGAAAACATCAACAAGGTAGCAAAGGATGAGGATATAGATAAGATGCAGATTGAAGAGGTGATAAAAAGACGAGGATACAAACAGTGAGTCGGCAGATGTGATACAAGAAGAATCTGTTATGGTGGATACAAATAATATGCAGATTGGTGAGCTGATAACCATATAGGAGGATACAGATCCCGAGTCCACAAAGGCTACACAAGAGTCCATCACGGAGGGTCCACTAAACATGCTTTTTGATGTTGTGATAACCAAGGATGGAGATACAATCCGCGAATCGACAGAGGCAAGTTTTCTTTCCACATTTCATTATTATTCTAATTCTAACACCACAGATCAGTTTGTGAATTCTTTTTGCAATATCATAACAAAAAGATATTCTCTCTGTTATAATATTATACTACCATGTGTTTCATCTACTGAGCAATGACGAATCAAGTGAAATACTCAAAAATAATGAAGTGGAGGAAAATAATTGCAGGGAGAGCCCACAATATACACCTATTCTTGAAGAAAACATAGCAAATAGAGAGGCTGAACATACACAGGTGACTTTTCTTTTCCAACTATTTCCAAAATCATTCTAATTATATTATATCCTACATACGAGTAATTCTTTTAATATTGTTCTCTGAAATTAACTGACAACGAAACAAGTCAACAAATGGTGGCCGCTGAGAACGAGGAATTGGCACAAACACCCGGCTCGGAAGGGCTTCAAACTATAGAGGACGAGCTAAAAATGCCCATGCATATAATGAAACATACAAATGCCCATGCGTATAAAGGGCTTCAAACTGTTATACTATTAGACAATTGAGCATAGAGCAAGTGTTTCTTTTCCACACCTGCCTAAATGTTATTTGGGTATAACTCCTGTAACATCCCAAAATTCTAAATTTTGGAATGTTATATTAAATAAATAGCTTTGATTAATTGTTTGATTGTGGTGTGGTTGCTTGTGTGAACTTGAGTGAAATTTGAAACTTTTTGAAAGTTAAATGAGAGGGAATAAAATGACTTTCCCAAAACTTTCATTTTTCTTTCTAATCTCCATAAATTCAAATTCATTTCATCACAAGACCCTAGAGCGAAGATGATATGACTTATTCCATTTAATTAAATAAAAAGGGTTTTGAAAAGATTTTAATTTTATTTGGAAATACTTTCAATTCAGAAACTTTAAGCAACTCAATGATTTTCATGAGAGAAGATAAAATGACTTCTTCAAAACATATGAAATATGAGTTGGAAGTTTAGAAGAAATCAAATTTAAAGTCCCTTTGAATTTATTTTCAATTTGGAATTATTTGGTTTGTTCATATTATTTTTTTCCAAAAATAAAATATATGGAAAACAGGGTAAAATGATTCCCTATATTAGAAAAACAGAGAGAAATAAACTTGGTATTTTAGAATATTTTTATTTGGTTTTTAAATTAACCAGTAGCACTGTTTACTTTATTTAAATTTTTGTGGATTTTATTTGACGTTAGAAAAATGTCAAGTTGTAGAAAATCTTTTTCTGAAAATTTTGATATATAATATGCCTACGTACAGTTTTATTTTTATTTTCATTATTTCAGTTTTCCTTTTCTGTTAACTTTTTTTTAAATGCGCATACGCCGTAACTATATGTCACCCAAGTGCGCAACATAGTCAGTAGACAGGCCGTAACTGTTTTTTTTTCTGGTTATGCTTGGAAAAAAATATTTTCAGAAATATTTCTTTTTTAAAGAAAAAAACAATGCAGCTCAGTACGCGCGGCCGGCCGAACCGCCTAAGGCCTTTAGGCCCATGCGAGGCGCCTCCTCTGTTTCTTTTCTTTTCGTCTACATTTAGTCCCACATCGCCTAGCCTTTGACCTCTAAGCCTCTTTTCCATCCATAAATATAGACCCACAGAGCCTCCAAATATCATCCGATTCGGGTTAAATCAATATATTTTGGTTTGACTAGATTCTCTTGTCGTGGTTCTAAGGCTGACAGTAGAAAGGGGCGTAGGTATGGAGAGGCAAGATCTCAGCTATGGCGAAGGTGTACACACGAGTTCTACGAGTTCGGGCCCTTCTCGGTGGAAGTAACAGCCCTACGTCTCGGTGCCTGGAGGCGGTCGATTGGATTATATATGTGTGATGTTACAGGGGGTGCGAACCCTTGTGCCAGAGGAGGAGGGTGGCTTATATAGAATTCGTCAGGACCCTCTCCGTCCTCCATTACAAGGGACTTAATGTACATAAAGTGGGGGCGTTACTGGTAACACTAGCCTTAAGTGTTGTTAATGACCTTAAAGACTACGGAGTGAATGCCTGCCCGTTGTAACACTAAGTGACTCCTAGTCTTCGGGAGGTCGAGTGATTCTCTGGATGGTCGAATGACAATAGGTAGGAAGACTCCCGAGTGACATGATGTCGAGTGGATTGCACTCGACATCTTTGACTGGGGGTCTCATGCTGCCTCTTGAACTTCTTGTCTTCTTGGGTAGTGACCTTGGGTAGGACGTATAGGCCAGGCCTATGACCCTACCCCAGATCTGTATCCTCATCAGTAGCCCCCGAATGGATTAAGGTTCAAGTGGAAAGTAGGTTCGAGTGGAACTTGTTCTGAGTCTTGCACCTTCATGAGCGTTTTCCGCAAGATGGAAAACTCGCGTTGGTACTTCAGCGTCGATTCAGTCGCCTTGATCCATTCAGAGAGTCGTCGACTGAACTTGTGGCATCATCTGCCGAGTGTTGTATTAGAGTGCCGGATCTTGGGCGCGATTGGCTGCTGCATATCCCGGATTTCACGGGATATGAAATTTTGGGGAAGTGCGCGGGACGGTGAGTGCCGAAGCGGGCAGAGCGGATAAACAATGATGCCTCAATTTCCATGCCGCCTTTTTCGCCACATACGTTGCACATGACTGTTGCGGGATTTGACAGGATTGCCTGGTCCGACGCATCAGTCACTCGGAAGCGACCCTTTATAAGGCGACGGGGCCGAGGCGTCTGCACTGTGCACGCCCGTTCCTCCTTATTCTTCCTCCACTTCTCCGCCGCGCCCAGCTCTTCTGTTCTGACGCCACCGCTCCGCCGCCATGGTGAAGGACAAGATGGCGGCGCTAGAGCGTGCAAAGAAGGCGAAGGGGGCGGCGAAGGGAAAAAAGCAGCACCGCGGGTCTTCATCACGCGCGGGGCTGCCACCGGGCTGGATCCAGGGCGATTGGATCTGGTCTTTGATTCGGCAGGAGGATCTGGATGAGCTGCTGGAGTCTGGGCTGATCGCCAAGGGAGCGGCAAGGTTGCCGGAGGGGGAGATGGAGCCTCAGCCTCGATCGGGTGAGTGCGTACTGCTCGCCACCCACATCAACCGGGGTTTTTCGCTTCCTCCGCATCCTTTCTTCCGGGGGTTCTTGAATTTTTTCGGCGCCCAACTCCTCCATTTTTCTCCTAACACCATCACGTATCTGGACGCCTTTGTGTCGATGTGTGAAAACTTCTTGGGGTGTCGACCGCACTGGGGTCTGTTCAAACATATCTTCACCATCCGCTCCCAGTCGGTCAAAAAAGCTAAGTCGAGTGACTCAAAGACCAATGTCATCCAGTTGTGCGGGGGTTTAGCTATCCAAAAAAGGCATAGGAGTTCTTTCCCTGCTACGACTCTCCCTGAATCGGTCAGAGGCTGGCAGTCGACCTGGTTCTACTGCCAGGACACCGCAGCTCCAGGTCAGTCGACCGGCCTCCCCCACTTCACATTCGACCACGTTCAGACCCCTTCTCCACTCATAGTGACCGCTGCTGAGAACGTGGAGACGAAGATGCTGGTGGAAAAAGTGGTTCAACTTATCAACGAGGGTGTCATCGGCCTGGACCTGCTGGAAGTGTTCCTTAGTCGATGCATCCAGCCTCTTCAGGCTTGCGATCATCCTATGTGGTTGTACTCCGGACCTGAAG
This sequence comes from Triticum aestivum, assembly GCF_018294505.1. NCBI lineage: Eukaryota > Viridiplantae > Streptophyta > Magnoliopsida > Poales > Poaceae > Triticum > Triticum aestivum. The sequence goes on along the minus strand of NC_057801.1, from coordinate 437,972,247 downwards.
ACACCGCTCGGGTCCATCCAGAGGAAGTGTCGTCTGAGACCGTGGCCATGTGGTTGAGGAGTATCACCGGCAATCAGGACAATCCCAGGGGATCCAGGCGAGTCATCCCTTTCAGAGACGACAATCCACCCGACAAGGTATGCCCTTTTATTACGACCGCCTAGCGTATATATTCCGACTGCACTTGATGTCGACTGACTCTTACTTGACTTTTTGTCTTGTATGTTTTCACCAAGATGTATTCGATGCCCAACGGCGAACAAGCTCTGGAGCAGGGCCAGGAGGGAGAGGCCAGCGCAGAAGAGAGCGACGACTGGGAGTCTTTGGATGAAGAGGAGGAGGAGGTGAGCGAGGAGTCAGACGGCGAGTAAGAAGTCGACTCGCCGCCGCGTTCCGAGCGCCGATCCAAGCAGCAACACGACTCGGCGGGCGGGCGCGGGAAGAACGTGGCTCTGAGTACTCACGCTCAGAAGCGCACTCGGACGTCGACTCCGGAGCCGACGGAGAAGATCGCTAAGCAGCCCAAGGTTGCTCCTCCCAAGACTCGGAAGACTTTGTCGCGGATCAAGATGGACGTCCCAGTGGCTTCGGGGTGAGTATCACACTTGTGTTTATACATACCGACTGAAATTTCTATTCTGACCAATTGGATTATGCATCTTTCCAGTCCCACCTCTGCCGCTACTGACATGGATGTTGATAAGGCACCAGGAGACGAGGAGGCCACCTCTCGGGATGGTAAGTCCGTTCGACCAAGTTTCATTTAGTCGAGTGGGTAGTCAATCGGCTGAACATTTGATATTTCTCCCTTTCTGTAGCTCCACAAGAAATTGTTGTGCTCCCTGATGATGAAGAATAAGAAGCGCCTCTTCAGGAGAGGAGGAAGAAAAGTGTAAGCTCGAGTAGGAGGAGGATTGAAATCCAAGTCCCTTAGTCTACGCCGGCGCTTGAGGTGGTGGTCAAACGTTCCAGAGGGCTGGTTAGAACCAACGTCACATTCGTCAGCTCGCTGACGGCTGATTGTCCGTCGGGATCGACTGCACAGACTCCTGCTGCTCCGGTGCAACTCCACGCGTCCGACCCGGTAACTGCTTCGACTACCTTGGAGCCATCACTCTTTGCCGCGTATCAGACTCTAGACGAGTCGCTGAGTGCCGCTAGGGAAGCTCTTCGTTAGGTGAACCTTGTCATGGAGCAGGTGAAGGTGATGCATGAAGCTAGTCAGGTGGCTTACAATGCCAGCTCTGCCCTTCAGACCAATGTTCAGGTCAGCAAAACTCCAACTGAACTTTTGAGTGTTGTTTTATATCTGTTCACCCACCGGGGTGTTCCATTGTTCAGAGTTTAGGAAATCTTCCACTCTGCTCGCCTTGAGCTGAGTCTCGGTAGACTGTTCGAATTAGTGGGGGCACACTGAGTGCACCCACTGGGTGTAGTCCCCGAGACCACGATCGACTGCTGGCAGTCGACTGAGGTCTTAGGATGTATTCTCTTTCTTTTTTTCTTTTTTTTGAACTCATGCTGGGCAGACCCTGCTGAGTATCGATCCGAACCAGTGGGGGCACGCTAAGTGCACCCACTGGGGTAGTCCCCGAGATTATTGTTGAATATTTGATTCGGCAGTAGTCTTAGAGTAACTTTTCTCTATCACTGTCTCTTATTCTTGTCGACTGACATATCTCTCTTGCTGACTACAGAGGTCTTGTGATCTTGGGGCTCGACTTTCCGAATTAAAGAAGAAGCATATCAGCGTTGAACTTGACCTTGAACTCGCAAAGAAGAATCTCGAGACTGCTCAACAAGAGACGGCCATCATGGGAGGTCATCATTCGACCGTTTTGTCTGCTTTGTAGCTCGCACTTCGCACTGGTTTTAATTTCAGTCTCTTTGAACCGAGTGACTTCACACAAGCAGATGTGCATAGTGAAAATCGCCAACTTCAGGCTCGTCTGAAGAGTGTTGTTTCTTTAGAGAGGATGAAGGAGGCTTTGGAGAAGAAGGACTTGGACCTTGCTGCTGCTCAGAAGGAAGCACGTGAGAAGACGAAGCTTGCGGACCAGAAGCTGGCTTTAGTCGGCAAATTGGAGGAGGAGAACGCGAAGTTGAAGACCACCATCTTAGAAGCTAATCAAGAAGTTGAGCAGCTGAGGAAGGACAAGGAGAACCTGACCACAAAAGTCGGCGGCCTCAGAGCCAAGACAGACAAGCTAGAGTCCTATCTGGAACAACTTGCCGCGAAACTTATTCTAAAGCTTGAAGGTATGGTCATTCAACTGGTCAATTTGTCGTCGACTGAAGTTTGTTGTTATATTGTCGACTCATCGTTTTTCGCGATGGGACGGAACTATGTCAGGACTTTGAAGCTGAAACCGGGAGGGTCATGACAGGTCTCGACCCCATCAATTGTCCCATGAAAGATGACGTTGCAATGAACCTGCTATGATTGGAGTCACGCTTGGATGGTGCAGTTGCTTATCTGGCTCGACTGAAGGCGGTGACGACCCGAGTGGACGCTGAACTTTGGCCTCGGGCGGAACTTTCTCAAGACCTCGAGTCGCTGATGACTCGACTTAATCAGATCCCAGGCCGAGTGCAAGAGTGGAAGAAGTCCTCTACTCACTGTGGTGCTGACGTCGCCTTGTCATTGGTCCGGGTGCACTGCAAGGAGGCTAAGGAAGACAAGTTGGCTGCTCTCAAGGTAGCGAATACTAAGAAGCACTCCTTCCGGTCCTTCATGGACACCTTCCTTGAGGCAGCCACTCGTATTGCCGATAGCATCGACCTCGACAGCTTCTGCGATCCGGCCAGTCCTTCTCCCGCCGAGTGACTGAAAAACATTATGCTTCACCTTTATTTGCCTTGGAATGCCGAGTGATTTTGTAGTCGTTAAAACTCCTTCGGGCCTGACGCCCGAGTACTTTAATCTGTGGTTAGGATTATTTGGATTTATCTTTGAATATGCTGCATTTATCTTCGAGTGAAATTCGTTCTTCTCTCGAATTGGTTTCTGTTTGCTTGATGCAGCTTCTGAAGAAGAATCAACAATCTACTAGTTGGACGAACCTTGAGCAGCATCGATCAGCTCATCAGTAAGGCACTCAGCAATGGTCTTGACGTTCCTGTCAGTCGTCTGTTTTGGTGCTAGCCATTGGATGGGCCTTTGACAGTGCGCACAATCTCGTCCTTCTTCTCGACGGTGCAGCCCCCTGGGGGGGGGGGTCGCGGTCGACCCGCACCATTCGGCGGGGCTGGTTAACTCATCAACAAGGTATTTAGCAATGGTCTTGATGTTCCTGAGAGTGGCTTGCCTTGGTGACACGCTCAATCTCGTCCTTCTTCTTTATGGTACAACTCTGGAGTGGGGGTCGTGGCCGGCCCGCACTTTGTTAAGTCCCCGAGCGAGAAGATCAATTTTCACTCGGGAGGGTTCTCAAAACTTAGGCGAGCACTGGACTGTAGCTAAGCCCCCGAGTGGGAGGGCTGCTCATCACTCGATAGGATTTTTCAAACTTAGGCGAGTATTGTACTGCAGCTAAGCCTCCGAGTGGGAGGATTGCTCACCACTCGGTAGGATTTTTCAAACTTAGGCGGGTACTGGATTGCAGCTAAGCCCCCGAATGGGAGGATTGCTCACCCCTCGGTAGGATTTTTCAAACTTAGGCGAGTACTGGATTGCAGCTAAGCCTTCGAGTGGGAGGATTGCTAACCACTCGGTAGGAATTTTCAAACTTAGGCGAGTACAGGACTGCAGCTAAGCCCCTAAGTGGGAGGATTGCTCACCACTCGATAGGATTTTTCAAACTTAGGCAAGTACTGGACTGCAGCTAAGCCTTCGAGCAGAAAGATTGTTCTTACAATCTCGTCCTTCTTCTTGATGGTGCAACCCCAGGGGGGGCCATGGCCGACCCGTACCGTTCGGTAGGACTTTTAAAACTTAGGAGAGTACTGGACTATAGCTAAGCCCCCGAGTGAGAGGCAGACTCACCACTCGGTAGGATTTTTTATTACTTAGGCGAGTACTGGACTGCAGCTAAGCCCCCGAGTGAGAGGCAAACTCTCCACTCGGTAGGATTTTTTATTACTTAGGCGAGTACTAGACTGTTGCTAAGCCCGCGAGTGAGAGGCAGACTCACCACTCGGTAGGATTTTTTGAACTTAGGCAAGTACTGGACTGCAGCTAAGCCCCCGAGTGAGAGGCAGACTCACCAATCGGTAGGATTTTTTCTTCGACTTAGGCGAGACGGATTCACAGCTAAGGCACCCACTGGGGTATTTTAGAACATGTAAAAAATGAACAACAATCATTCGGAAGACTGTAAAATCATGTCTTTTGATAATCAAACTAAAGGGTACTTCTTATTACATCTCATCAGTCTAAATACTTAAAGAGTAAAAAGGGCGGAGCAATTCCGCATTCCAGGCGCGTGGCTCATCTTTGTTGTGCTCGACGCTGAAGAGACAATACGCTCCATTGTGGAGCACTTTGGTGACGATGAAAGGGCCTTCCTAGGCAGGAGCGAGCTTGTGTGGTTTCTGCTGGTCCACTCAAAGAACCAGGTCTCCTTCTTGAAATGCCCGACCCCTTACGTTTCTGGCATGGAATCGATGCAAGTCTTGCTGATAAATGGTCAACAGGATCAAGGCCATCTCTCTTCTTCTTCTTCCAGGAGATCGACTGCATCTTGCCGAGCCTGATCTGCTTCCTCTTCTGAGAAGAGTTCGACTCGAGGCGCGTTGTGGAGCAAATCACTCGGAAGTTCGGCTTCGGCTCCGTAGACTAAGAAGAATGGAGTCCGTCCAGTCGACCGATTAGGAGTTGTCCTCAATCCCCAAAGTACTGATGGGAGCTCGTCGACCCAAGCCCCTGCTGCATGCTTGAGGTCATGCATCAACCGGGATTTCAGCCCTTTGAGAATCAATCCATTTTCTCGCTCAGCCTGCCCATTCGACTGAGGATGAGCGACCGAAGCATAATCGACCCTCGTGCCTTGGGAAGCACAAAAGGCTCTAAATTCATCAGAGTCGAAGTTCGAGTCGTTATCAGTGATGATGTTGTGCGGAACACCATATCTGAATATTAGTTCTCTGATGAAACTCACAGCTGTACTTGCTTCAAGGTTTTTAATGGGTTTGGCTTCGATCCATTTGGTGAACTTGTCAACTACCACCAGCACATGAGTAAATCCACTCCTGCCAGTCCTCAGAGGTCCAACCATGTCCAATCCCCAGACAGCAAAAGGCCAGACGAGTGGAATTGTCTTCAGAGCTGACGCGGGTTTATGGGACATGTTGGAGTAAAACTGACAGCCTTCACACTTGTCCACTACTTCTTTTGCCATCTCATTGGCCCGTGGCCAGTAAAATCCGGCTCGGTATGCTTTAGCCACGATGGTCCGAGAGGACGCATGGTGACCACAGGTCCCCGAGTGAATATCATTTAGGATCATTCGGCCTTCTTCTGGCGTGATGCACTTCTGGTAGAACCCAGTTACACTTTCTCTGAACAACTGTCCTTTTATCACGGTAAAGGCCTTAGATCGTCGGACATTCTGTCGAGCCTCTTCTTCTTCCTCTAGAAGTTCTTTCCTAAGAATATATACAATGTATGGCACTGTCTAGTCGGGAGTGATGACCAGAACCTCCATGACTAAGTCGACCAAGGCTGGGATTTCGACTTCAGTCGGATCTGTGGTGCTCTTGGGCTGTGGTGACTCTTCAGTGAAAGGATCTTCTTGAACTGAAGGTGAATGAATATGTTCCAAAAACACATTGCGGGGAATGGCCTCTCTCTTTGAACCTATCTTTGCCAACTCATCCGCAGCTTGATTTTTCAGTCGGGGTACATGGTGAAGCTCCAGTCCTTCAAACTTACTTTCCAGCTTTCTTACTGCATTGCAATAACCAGTCATGGCTGGGCTTCTGACATCCCATTCCTTCATCACTTGATTAACCACCAAATCTGAGTCGCCGTATACCATAAGGCGACGGACGCCGAGTGAAATGGCCATACACAACCCGTATAAAAGTGCTTCATATTCTGCTTCATTATTGGAGGAATCAAAATGAATCTGGAGAACATAGTTAAGCTTGTCTCCACGGGGGGACAACAATACTACCACAGCACCTGATCCATTCAGCATCTTGGAGCCATCAAAGAACGTAGTCCAATGCTCCGAGTGAACTTGAGTCGGTAGTTGCTACTCAATCCACCGGGCAAGGAAATCTGCAATTGCTTGTGACTTGATAGCTTTCTTCGCCTCAAACTTGATATCCAATGGAAGGAGTTCGATCGCCCATTTTGCCACTCGACCAGTTGCATCTCTGTTATTCAGAATTCCAGATAGTGGCGCGTCACTGACGACTGTAATGGAGTGATCAGAGAAATAATGTGCAACCTTCTTCATGGTCATGTATATTCCATAGACAAGCTTCTGGTAATGTGGATATCGTTGCTTGGATGGAGTCAAAACTTAAGAGAGATAATAAACTGGGCGCTGAACCTTGTAAGCTTTTCCTTCCTCTACTCGCTCGACCATGAGTACTATACTGACAACTTGTCCAGTGGCTGCAATATAAAGCAGTAAAGGCTCTTTGCTGATTGGCGCAACGAGCACCGGCTGGGTGGAAAGCATGGTTTTGAGTTCTGCAAACGCTGCATCAGCTTCCTCAGTCCACTCGAACTTATCAGATTTCTTCATCAGTCGGTAAAGAGGCAAGGCCTTTTCATCGAAATGAGAAATGAATCCACTCAAGGCAGTCAAACAACCAGTCAACTTCTGAACATCATGCACTCGCACAGGGTGTTTCATTCGGAGGATGGTACCAACTTTTTCTGGATTGGCATCGATCCCTCGTTCGGAAATGAGAAAACCGAGTAACTTTCCTCCTGGAACTCTGAACATGCACTTTGACGGATTAAGCTTGATATCGTACCTCCTTAGGTTGGCAAAGGTTTCCGCGAGGTCAGTCAATAGGTCGGAACCTTTGCAAGACTTGACCACAATGTCATCCATGTATGCTTCCACATTCCGACTGATTTGAGTGAGCAGGCACTTCTGAATCATTCTCATGAATGTGGCTCTGGCATTTTTAAGACCAAATGGCATGGTGACATAGCAAAAGCACCCGAATGGGGTGATGAAGGCTGTTTTTATTTCATCGGGACCATACAGTCGGATCTGATGATACCAGGAATATGCATCTAAAAAAGACGAGCGCTCACACCCCGCAGTCGAGTCAACAATCTGATCGATGCGGGGGAGAGGGAAGTGATCTTTCAGGCGGGCCCGATTGATATGCTTGAAATCAATGCACATACGAAGTGAATCGTCCTTCTTAGGGACCTTGACTACATTGGCAAGCCACTCGAAGTGGTAGATCTCTCGGATGAACTCTGCTGCTAGCAGTCGAGCCACTTCTTCGCCAATCGCTTTCCTCTTCTGTACGGCGGACCGCCGAAGGTGCTCTTTGATGGGTTTTGCCTTGGGGTCGACATGTAAATGGTGCTCAGCCAGTCCTCTGGGTACACCCGGCATGTCAGAGGGTTTCCATGCAAAGATGTCCCAGTTCTCACGGAGGAACTGGATGAGCGATTCTTCCTATTTGTTGTCGAGTGTCGTTGATATATGATTCGGCGCAGCACTGGGATCGGTCGGGTGAATATGAATCGGCTTCGTTTCACCAGACGACTGAAATGCAGAATCTGTGGCAGGCTTCTTGGCTCGGAGTAAATCACTCGAATCTGCATTCTTCTGATACTCTTGAAGTTCAACTGCTGCCATCTCCGCATCGGCAATTTTGGAACCTTTCTGGAAGCATTTATCTGCTTTCTGCCGATTGCCAGTAACTGTGATCACACCTTTGGGGCCAGGCATCTTCAACTTGAGGTACACGTAGCATGGCCGAGCCATAAAACGTGCGTAGGCAGGCCTACCCAGAATGGCATGATAAGCACTCTGGAAATCTACAATTTCAAATGTCAACTTTTCCTTACGGTAATGCTTGGAATCACCGAAAACCACGTCGAGAGTGATCTGGCCGAGTGATTCGGCTTTCTTTCCGGGGATAACACCATGGAAACTCATATTGCTCTCGCTAAGTTTGGACATCGGAATGCCCATCCTCTTCAAGGTTTCAGCATAAAGGATATTCAGACCGCTACCACCGTCCATCAACAATTTAGTCAGTCGAGTGCCTTCGACCACGGGGTCGACCACCATTGCTTGCCTCCCGGGGGTGGCTACACGAGCAAGATGGTCAGACTGGTCGAATGTGATGGCAGTCTGAGACCATTTCAGGTATGTGGTTGTCGTCGACGGAGCAACCATATTCACTTCTCTGTTGATAACTTTCAACCGACTCTTGCTCTCCACATCGGCAAAAATCATGAGGGTGGAATTGACCTTGGGATAACCGTCTTCTTCCTCTCCATCTTCATCTTTGTCCGACTCTTTCTCCTTCTCACTGGGTTGTTTCTCTCGGAACAGCTGGGTCAGGAGTCGGCATTGCCGAGTGGTATGCTTAGGGTAGATCAGATTACCTTCTTTATCTTTCTTCGTGTGGATGTGACATGGCAAATCCAACACATCATTCCCTGCTTGGTCCTTTACCTTCTTAGGGGGTCAGGGGCCTTTAGGTTTTCCCTTAAACTTTCCATGAGCCACTGCTGCAATCTCACCGGGTGCCACCGGCTCGGCCTTACGCTTCTGTTTCCGATTGGAATTGCCTCCACTGGCCTCTTGGTCGACTGGCTTACTCTTCCCGCTACGGAGTCGATCCTCTTCTTCTCCATTAGCGTATCGGGTAGCTATCTCCATCATCTGAGTCAGAGTCATATCTCCAGTCCGACCGAACTTTAGGACCAACTCTCTGTATTTGACGCCTTCCTTGAAGGCGCACACTGCTTGATGTTCTGATACATTTTCAAAAGTGTGATGCAAAGTGGTCCACCTCTGAATGAAGTCTCTCAAAGTCTCACTTGGCTTCTGCACACAATGCTGCAACTCGGTCAATCCTGCTGGTCGCTTGCGAGTGCCCTCGAAAGTTCTGACAAACACTCGAGCCAACTCTTCCCAACTGTATATACTGCCTGGAGCCAACTGAGTCAACCACACTCGGGCTGATCCTTCCAACATCAGAGGAAGATGTTTCATCGCTACTTCATCGTTTCCGCCTCCGATTTGCACAGCCACTCGGTAATCCTCAAGCCAAGTTTCAGGCTTGGATTCTCCGGTGAACTTACTGACTCCGGTTGCCAACCTGAAGTTGGGAGGAATCACTGCCGCCCTGATGGCTCTACTAAAACACTCTGGTCCTGAAACATGCACTCTGCTGCCACTTGGATGATCTCTGCGTGGGTCTTCCCTATGCGCTCTGTTCCGGTCGACCAGACCTTGAACGAGAATGGATCTCGCATCGAAGCCTAGCCCCCTTGGGTCGACTGGTGCTTTGCGCTCGCCACTGTGATGGCGTCTATCATTGTTCTGCCGAGGCACATATGACGCACTCCTCGGAGGAGGCGTGGGCACTTGACGACGATTGTCGCGGTCGAGCTAACGATCATACTGTCCACGACCTTCACGCGCAGGGGCGATCTTGGGCCGTGGGCCGACTGAACTATATCCGCTACTACGGATCTGCTGTGAATCCTATTCCGCGACTGAGACACTGTTGTGTTCTGCTCTCCTGCTGCCCGGAGCAAGGCCCGGATCTGCATCAACCCTCTGCCAGCCTCCGACTGGGAAGGTTGGATCGACTCTGCAATTTGGGCCGCAGCTGTGAGGTTCTGAATCGGAGTACGGTATACCTTAGGTGGAGGCGGGAAAAGCTGCCATCGACTGGACTCAGGAACCCGCTCCTGAGCCCTCTCATCGAGAGCGCGCTGCAGGTTCTCCAGTCGAGTGCGCTCAGCCAAATTAGCCAAGCGCGCCTCCTCCAAGGCCCGAGCCTCGGGGGTTTCTCCAACGATGGGTGTGTGGAGCGCATCCATGTTGCGGCGATGAAGTTCTTCCCTCTGCTGCGAAGAGAGGGGTTAGGGATAGTATTCCTCATGGACACACGACGGATCGCCGCCACCATCTTTTCCGTCTTCACGACGGAAGCCAGGTGGACCACGCGGACCATCGACCATTAAGACTTCAGCCGCAGGGTCGCTGCTATCGCACTCGGATGCGGTCTTCGCGAAACCGGTCGATAGATCGAACAGGCCGTGGAGAGTTTTGTCGGGCTTGATTGTCGCGACTTATTGGGTGGCCGAACGCCAAGCCACCACGTGTTTGACCCACTGCTAAAGCCACGATCGACCGGATCGCTTGCGGCGGCAAACAGCGGGGAGGGAAGACACCATCGGAGCCGACTGATACTGAGTCGACTGCTGCCGGAGAAGGACGCCGCGAATGCACGCGCGAAAGTGCATCGCCCCTCGGACGGGGAGCGCCTCAATGTCAAGAGGAGCTTCCTGAAGCCACGTTGAGTCGTCGGCAACGAAAACAAGCGCGCCGAGACGGATCTCGCGGCCCTCAGCCAATCCGCCGCCGGAAACCATGATGGTGATCACCGGAAAAACTTGCAAATTCACCAACAAGTTGCTAAGACACCTGCCCCACGGTGGGCGCCAAGTGTCGTGGTTCTAAGGCTGACAGTAGAAAGGGGGGTAGGTATGGAGAGGCAAGATCTCAGCTATGGCTAAGGTGTACACACGATTTTTACGAGTTCAGGCCCTTCTCGGTGGAAGTAACAGCCGTACGTCTCGATGCCCGGAGGCGGCCGATTGGATTATATATGTGTGATGTTACAGGGGGTGCGAACCTGATGTCTACTACACAACCTTCTTCTTGTAGACATTGTTGGGCCTGCAAGTGCACAGGTTTGTAGGACAGTAGCAAATTTCCCTCAAGTGGATGACCTAAGGTTTATCAATCCGTGGGAGGCGTAGGATGAATATGGTCTCTCTCAAGCAACCCTGCAACCAAATAACGAAGAGTCTCTTGTGTCCCCAACACACCCAATACAATGGTAAATTGTATAGGTGCACTAGTTCGGCGAAGAGATGGTGATACAAGTGCAATATGGATGGTAGATATAGGTTTTTGTAATCTGAAAATATAGAAACGGCAAGGTAACTAATGATAAAAGTGAGCGTAAACAGTATTGCAATGATAGGAAACAAGGCATAGGGTTCATACTTTCACTAGTGCAAGTTCTCTCAACAATAATAACATAGATGGATCATATAACAATCCCTCAACATGCAACAAAGAGTCACTCAAAAGCCACTAATAGCGGAGAACAAACGAAGATATTATGGTAGGGTATGAAACCACCTCAAAGTTATTCTTTCGGATCGATCTACTCAAGAGTTTGTACTAGAATAACACCTTAAGACGCAAATCAACCAAAACCCTAATGTCACCTAGATACTCCATTGTCACCTCAAGTATCCGTGGGCATGATTACACGATATGCATCACACAATCTCATATTCATCCAACCAACACAAAGTACTTCAAAGAGTGCCCCAAAGTTTCTACCGGAGAGTCAAGACGAAAACGTGTGCCAACCCCTATGCATAGGCTCATGGGCGGACCCCGCAAGTTGATCACCAAAACATACATCAAGTGGCACGTGATATCCCATTGTCACCACAGATAAACACGGCAAGACATACATCAAGTGTTCTCAAATCATTAAAGACTCAATCCGATAAGATAACTTCAAGAGGAAAACTCAATTCATTATAAGAGAGTAGAGGGGGGAGAAACATCATAAGATCCAACTATAATAGCAAAGCTCATGATACAGCAAGATCGTGCCATAGAGAGAACACGAGAGAGAGAGAGAGAGAGAGATCTAACACATAGCTACTGGTACATACCCTCAGCCCCGAGGGTGAACTACTCCCTCCTCGTCATGGATAGCGCCGGGATGATGAAGATGGCCACCGGTGATGGGTTCCCCCTCCGTCAGGGTGCCGGAACGGGCTCCCGAGAGGTTTTTGGTGGCTACAGAGGCTTGCGGCAGCGGAACTCCCGATCTATCTTATATTTTGATGTTTTTAGAGTACGTAGGCTTATATAGGCGAAAGAAGTTGGTCGGGGGAGCCTCGAGGGGCCCACAAGAGGGTAGGGCGCGCCCAGGGGGGTGGGTGCGCCCCCCTGTCTCGTGGCCTCCTCGATGATCCCCTCGCTTGCACTCCAAGTCTCCTGGATCATAATCTTTCCAAAAATCACACTGCCGAAGGTTTCATTTCGTTTGGACTCCATTTGATATTCCTTTTCTTCGAAATACTGAAACAGGCAATAAAACAGCAATACGGGCTGGGCCTCCGGTTAGTAGGTTAGTCCCAAAAATGATATAAATGTGTAAAATAAAGCCCATAAACATCCAAAAAGGGTAATATAATAGCATGGAACAATCAAAAATTATAGATACGTTGGAGACGTATCAGAACCCTTGTGCCAGAGGAGGAGGGTGGTTTATATAGAGTTCATCAAGACCCTCTCTGCCCTCCATTACAAGGGACTTAATGTACATAAAGTGGGGGCGTTACTGGTAACGCCAGCCTTAAGTGTTGTTAATGACCTTAAAGACTACGGAGTGAATGCCTGCCCGTTGTAACACTGAGTGACTCCTACTCTTCGGGAGGTCGAGTGATTCTCTGGATGGTCGAATGACAATAGGTAGGAAGACTCCCGAGTGACATGATATCGAGTGGATTGCACTCGACATGTTCGACTGGGGGTCTCATGCTGCCTCTTGAACTTCTTGTCTTCTTGGGTAGTGACCTTGGGTAGGACGTATAGGTCAGGCCTATGACCCTACCCCAGGTCTGTATCCTCATCATCACTAAAGAAAAATATATTTCTCCTCTTCGGGGAAATTCTGGAAGTCGTCTCCTCTCTCTGAAGTCGTCTTTTCTCTATCTAATAGGTATCTTTCTTCATATTTTTTATACTTCCATAGGTTATTATTTTTATACTAGTGTACGGTAGAATAATTAGATTTATAAATTAATCCCTGTATTTACATTTTAAGATTAGAATTCTTTTAGCCATAGCACTTTTCTTTCGTAAAATAGTTTGGCCCTGATTTTTCAAATAGCCATAACTTTTTACTCGTTCATCCAAATTAGATGAAACCAACACCTAAATCTTCGTAACGATCCCCTCTATCCAGTAAACCAACTTAAACATGCTTTTGACAATTTAAAATTTGAGTTTAGTTCAGATTAGTATTCAATCTTATTTCGTGTGTTTCTTGAGTTTCGTTACTCCATTTTAGTTGATTCTTTTTGCAAATTGAAGCTCTTGACCTAAACTTTCTAATAAGGCCAAATCCACCCAATTTTGGTACCGTTAGAAATTGTTTTATGTTGCAAGAGTTAATTGCTTGTTTTCGAAGTTTCCCGAGATCTTTTCTTCAAATTTTATGCTTGAGTGCTCATGTATGCAATTGCTTGCTCTCGATAGATTGAACGGAGTGTGACGAATAGAACTATCATGAATTATGAGTGCGAATCATCTTCATCAACAGTACAAGGCAAGTTCACACTTTGATCATATTTTCCTATACCCAGTTTTTATGCATTAGTTTTACCCTCAAACATTGCATGAGTAGGATTGATAACATGTGGGTATTTGGGATGTAGTTGTTGAGGTAGGAACCTATTGTCTTTTATCAAACCCTGGGATTCATATGTTATGCTCGTACTGCTTTGCTATGCTCGTAGACGTGGATTGGTATGTGAGATTCATGAAAGATGTGAGAGTTATATTTAATTAAAGGAAACTTAAGGTGGTTACTTTAACTCACATCTGGGTGGAATGGTTGGGGCACCCTGGAGCACCCAGTGGTTTTCCCGGGCACCTGGAGAACCCAGTGCTTGCCCAAGGGAATCCCGGAGTACCCGTATGATTACCCTATGGAATGCCACCCAGGCTCAAAGGGATCATAAGATTATTCATGGTAGAAACTTCCGTGTGCAGCCACAAGCCATTATGGGCTCTGGCATAGTTGAGTAAGTTGTGTGACCTCTTTCAGTGGTAGGCTAGCAGATGTAGGGGATGTAGGTGGTACTGTCTACCCAGAGTAAAGAGTTAATGCTTCTAAAAGACTGTGCCTGGGTCATCTGTTTCTCAAACATCATGTAGTGCGAGAAATCCAATGGAGGAGATCGAGTCTTGTGGGGAAAAGTGTGCAAACCTCTGCAGAGTGTACAAACTAATCATGATTAGCCGTGTCCCTGGTTATGGACATCTTGAGTATCTAGTACTTGAATTATTGATTTGATCTCATCATGTTACTTAAATAATTTGTTGGTTTATTGTTGTTAATTTGCGATTGAGTTGGAGGAACCTTCTCAATGATTTCAACAAACTTAGTAGTTAAATAAAAATATAGTCCTTTGTTGTAGGGAAAAACTAGCTTTCTGCAAAATTAAACCTAGAGCTTCCACCAGCCAAATATGCATGTAGTGGTAGCCATTTTTTAGCATTGCTCTATAGTGTGAAATTGCCAGTACATTCACTGTACTGACCTACATGGCTGCAACGTCTCATGTTGTACAAATTTTACGACGAGTAAGTGATACGTTAGGGTTACGATTTCTACACTCAACTTTGCTGTTGGTGTTGATGGGAATCCACAACCTTGTTGTTTCTTCTGCTTTATGGATTGAGGTAATAGTATTTACGTTACTTTATACATGTGATTTACCTCTGTTGTAAATCCCCGAGTACTATGTGTGTCAGCACACCGATCCAGGGATGACACTTAAGCACAGAGACTTGACCGTCTGAGGTCGGGTTGCTAAAAGATGGTATCAGAGCACATGTTGACTGTAGGACGTGGCCCCTAGAAATTGGCAAGCCCATAGGAAAGGATTTCTCAAAAACTTTATTTTCAAAAGAGATCCCTCAACTAAACCCGGGCAAACGTCGGGCCGGGCCGGGTTTCGGGCCGGGCTTGTAAAAGCTCGAGCTTCGTATCTCAAGCCCGAGCCCGGCCCGAAGCCCGAAATACTCCCTATTTTCAAGCCCGAGCCCGGCCCGAAATCAAGACCAAAGCCCGAATGCCCGGTCCGACTACTGTTTTTTAGTACGCACACGTGCAAGCCCGGCCCGAAGCCTGAAAGCCCGTCCCAAAATACGGAAAAATTGAAGCCCGAGCCCGGCCTGACCTATCTTTCGGGCTGCAAAACAAAGCCCGGCCCGGCCCGGCCCGGTTTTTTTGGGCCGGGTCGTCGGGCCGGGCTGCCCATGCCCGGGTTTACCCTCAACTGTCATCTTTTCTAAAGCTTTACCAAATACTTTCCTCTCATCTCAAAGAGTTAGACTATACCCCTTTCCCCTTTTTACCACACGAAGATTCGACTGATGAGACCACTCCAAGAAGTACAAGATATCGGACAACTAAGACCACTTTGGAATAAAGAGGATTTTTACCGTGCATTACAATGATGGAAACTACAACAGCTGAAGACTCCGAAAACTAGGAGAATTTGTAGGTTCTGAAGAATTTCCATATTAGTATGACCTAGGAAGGCTATCCTTATGGAACTTGGTAGACTATGGAAGTTGTCAATACCCGAGATCAAGGTGTGTCGGAGAAAGACCAGAACACGGAGCGTAAAACTCAAAGTTTTGTCAAGAAAACCCTAAGGCACGAGATATCAACTATGGAATGATAGTTCATGTCAATGACCAGGGCAGAAACATGGATATCCAAGATGATATCGCCCGCTTATGCGATTGTCACCGTGTTGAGTTAAGCATGCATTTCTTCGGAAGGATTGGATGGTAGAAGGCTGATGGACCACCTGTCAGCAAAAGATGAAGTTTTAACCTTAGCTGGTGTATCACCAGGATCTGGAGTATTACATCAAGAAGTTTAGGCTGGAACTTTAGGAAGCCGTATTTGACAAGGGAGCATTTCGTGAAGAACTCAGGACCCAGAAGCGTAAAGTAGCCAAGCTCAAAACCTCAAGATACCGGAGATTCGTCACGAACTGAAGGACAGTAGGACCATGGTTCATGCCAAGGATGTTGAAACCCAGAAGTTTGGAATGCAACTCCAGAATATTAAAGGACGTCATGAGAGACTTCACATCAACAGAGATGATCTGGCAAAAGAACTTGAGAAGGACAAGCACGATCGGAAGAAGCCATCGGAGACATGAACAAGAAGAGTTTGGCGACTTTGAAGATTTATTGTCCTTTAGAAGACCAAACCCCTGTTATATACTTACATTAGATGCGATGATTGTGAGCTATCATTTGTTTGATGTTTTTTCGACAGCCACAAAATAAAATCTGTCTCTTCAAAACTGTTGTTTGTATTGCGTGTATCCCTCTCTATCTCTCTTATCTCACCCCCAAACCCTTGGAACTAATAAAGGATGAATGGATATGAACTCACGTGGTACTGATAAGTCAAATGGAGAACGACCGATGGATTCAGAACATGGAAGCTCACATCAAGAATGACACTATAGCCAGAAAGGATATGGCCCAACATGCTCTTCAGTGCTTTGAAAGAGGTGCTGCCACTAGCACCACCATCTGGATTTAGGAGTACTACCACGTCCATATGGATTTTAGTATTTGACTAGCAATATCTAGTAATGCATGTCACAAAAAATGTACTACTCCCTGTGTAAATACATACATGGTGTATTGTTTTATTCCTATCGGCGAGAGAACTTAATGTATTTTTGCTAATTAATAGGATTACATGCAATGAACTAAACACTGCATGTCATGTTTGGTAGTCTGAAGTCAATGAAAGCATGCACGGCCCACATCTCTCATTGGTTGATATGTCATGAAATAAGAAACGAGGAGGGAGTTAATGTACCGTGCCTAAGTGTTTTGGGATTATTTGGTTTTTGTAAGGTGACTTACACAACATTTTTGTTTACATGCATTAACATTTTATTAGTAAAATCAAAGGTCAAAACTTGGCGCAAAATGCAAAGGGGGCCAATAAACCAGTAAGCATCAAACTTCTCTCGTTTGGCCCCAACTAGAGGTCTGGTGATTTGACTATACTGCACCGGCACGGAGGGGAACGCAACTTCATTGACTTACTGCAACTGCCTTTGGGTGAATGACACGTGGGCCCAACGTGTGGCTAACACGCACGTGAATTCAACGAAGTCTGCACTTCTCATATAAAGGCTCCCCACCAGTCCAACCTAGTACAAAATTCTATGCACCTACGCATGCTAACCAAGGGCAAGAGTGATCACTCAAATCGCAAGATCAGCTGACTACAAGCTAAGCTAGACCCATGGAGGCGATGAGCGCAAGCATCAGCCGGTTGTGCCAGGTGGTCCATGATGCCAGCCTGCGGCCCGACACTGAGGAACGTCTCAAGGTAGTGCTTGAGGCCGCTAGGGCGAGGGGCCGCTTGGACGACAACTTCATCTCCTTGTTTGATGAGGTCCTCGTCGGTTTCCTCGACAAGTTCACCGTCGTCAAGAAGCTCGCGGACGACCTTAACGTACGCCTCCGGCCGACGCGCCCAAGGCTCTGAGATGCCCGCCACCCTCAACGACCACTATGGTGACAACCTCTTTGACACACTGGTGGCGCTACGACTGCCCGCCGTCACGCCGGAGAATGTCCACCTCGAGGTCGCGCTCGCCACGCAGCGCCTGGCGCAGGAAGACACCATCACCATAATCACCCATGTCTACGCACAAATCGTCCACAAGGACTACTACATGCAAGAGGAGGACGATGGGACACTGGCCTTCTTGGACCGCAAGGCAACCTTGGACGGCATTGTTCAGAAGAACGTTGAGCTTGTCGCCAACGCCGCTGCTCCTCACACGTCGGTTGGTGACCCGGCGCGCTAGGGCGTGAGGATGTCATTGATGGATCCGTATGTATTTTTATCTTTCCGTCAAATCCATGTAGTATTATATGGTACTACTAGTAATTATCTTACCTTTCGCATCAACTTCATAATTTTCGTACGTACTCCATGCATGAACTGCGCCAGAACCAAACTTCTCATTACTCTAGGGAAAATCGTTATTTTTATCTATCGGTCGCACCATGGAGCAGAACCAAATTTTACAAGTTACAAGTTCAAAAGGAAAAGCCTGCCGTGTTCGTGTCGCACACCCACACGGTTGGTCCGGCACGCCGCTCCAGGGGGAATGCGTGCGGTGTTGCATTTTCACTTACAAGTGGGACCGCAGTTGAGCAAACCGACTATCGGCAAACCCCCACCCCGCCCACCGTGCGATGGCTGAGAAAACAGGAGGGAGAAGAGATGGTTCTAGCATGGACTCCAAGAAAATTGGTGTAGGATGGGACTCGTGTGGGTGGCGTGTGCCGTACTGCTAGACGTGAATGCTAGTGATACGTCTCCAATGTATCTATAATTTTTGATTGCTCCATGCTACTTTATCTACTGTTTTGGACTATATTGGGCTTTATTTTCCACTTTTATATTACTTTTGGGACTAACCTATTAACCAGAGGCCCATCCCAGAATTGTTGTTTTTTTCCTTTTTCAATATTTCGAAGAAACAGAATATCAAACAGAGTCCAAACGGAATGAAACCTTCGGGATCGTGATTTTCCAACCGAACATGATCCAGGAGACTTGGACCCTACTCCAAGCAGTGCCCGAGGAGGTCACGAGGGTGGAGGACCCCCCTGGGCGCGCCCCCTACCTCGTGGGCCCCTCGGAGCTCCACCGACGTACTCCTTCCTCCTATATATACCTACGTATCCCCGAACGATCAGAACAGGAGCCAAAAACCTAATTCCACCGCCGCAACGAGATCCCATCTTGGGGCCTGTTCCCGAGATCCGCCAGAGGGGGCATCCACCACGGAGGGCTTCTACATCATCACCATAGCCCCTCCGATGAAGTGTGAGTAGTTTACTTCAGACCTTCGGGTCCATAGCTAGTAGCTAGATGGCTTCTTCTCTCTTTTTGGATCTCAATACAATGTTCTCCCCCTCTCTCGTGGAGATCTATTCGATGTAATATTCTTTTTGTGGTGTGTTTGTTGAGATCGATGAATTGTGGGTTTATGATCCAGTATTATCTATGGAAAATATTTGATTCTTCTCTGAATTCTTTTATGTATGATTGAGTTATCTTTGCAAGTCTCTTCGAATTATCCTTTTTGGTTTGGCCAACTAGATTGGTAGTTCTTGCAATGGGAGAAGTGCTTAGCTTTGGGTTCAATCTTGCGGTGTCCTTACCCAGTGACAGAAGGGGCAGCAAGGCACGTATTGTATTGTTGCCATCGAGGATAACAAGATGGGTTTTTTTATCATATTGCATGAATTTATCAGTCTACATCATGTCATCTTGCTTACGCTGTTACTCTGTTTTTACTTAATACTCTAGATGCATGCTGGATAGCGGCCGATGAGTGGAGTAATAGTAGTAGATGCAGAATCGTTTTGATCTACTTGTTTTGGACGTGATGCCTATATACATGATCATTGCCTAGATATACTCATAACTATGCTCAATTTTGTCAATTGCTCAACAGTAATTTGTTCACCCACCATAGAATACTTATGCTCTTGAGAGAAGCCACTAGTGAAACCTATGGCCCTCGGGTCTATTCTCATCATATCAATCTATATCACTTTATTTACTTGCTTTGTTTTTACTTTGCCTTTTACTTTTTACTTTGCATCTATCAATCAAAAATACCAAAAATATTATCTCTATTAGATCTCACTCTCGTAAGTGACCGTGAAGGGATTGACAACCCCTAAGCATTGGTTGCGAGTTGCTATCATTTTGTGTAGGTACTAGGGACTTGTGTGTGGTCTCCTACTGGATTGATACCTTGGTTCTCAAAAACTGAGGGAAATACTTACGCTACTTTGCTGCATCATCCTCTCCTCTTCGGGGAAATCCAACGCAGTGCTCAAGAGGTAGCAGCTAGTTATGGCCCATGCCACCCCACTATATAGAGCCTATATCGAGGTGCTGGTTACGTAGAACAAATTTCCTGGAGTCCGTGCTCAGCCCTCCTCTATCTCTCTTCTCAGCCAGCCAGCGGACGCGCGGAGCCCATCGTCTGTTTGCTCATATGCGGTCCCACATGTCAGTGAAAATGCAAGAGGACCCACCGAACCTGCACATCTTTCACCTCGACGTGCTGGTGATGAAAAACAAATCCAACAAAGATCTTCAATGGCCGCTTTTGGAGTTACTCAAGAGTAGTAAGATTATATTTACAGTTTAACCCAAGTTGCACATCACGTGGCTTCAACTATCACTCTATTTTCTTGCATGACACGACCTGGATGCTGGATGTCCCACATGTCAGCAAAAGGAGGAAGAACCCGACCAAATCTTCGGTTGTGCTCTCAGATTAGACTAGTTGTGCTAACTTAAAATTTTATTGTGTAGAATGGATGCAAGTTTTGGTATTGGGAATAAGAGTACATCGATATATTAATAAAGTGCAATTTAGTAGATGTTCTAGCACTTTTAGCTAGCATAGAGGCTAGAGATGAGACTAGTGCACTTTTTGATAGAATAGAGGCTAGACATGAGACTAGATGCGAGGAAGCAATGTCTACTTCTTTACACTCGAAGAAGAAAGAAGCACGCAAGATTGAGCCTCCGCAGATGAACAATGAATGCATCGAGAAGGCACTAATCCAACTTACATGAGAAGTTATGGAAGTTGGATATTTTCTAAAATGTATTCTTGTGGTTCTTGTTTTCTTTGGTCTTGCTTTTCTAGTCAAAATTTTGGTGATGTATTTCCATGTACCAAAAAATCAATGATGAAAAAAAGATATGTGTTTGCAAAGAAAAATGTACGCGGCCTGGATGCGTTCGCGTGTTTGGCGCACGGCCACCGCATCCGAGAAATGGCCTGGACATGACCCCATTGCCCTACCCAAATGGACAGAATCTGGGCAAAACGGAGGTCCGTTTGGGGTCATGCGTTGGAGTTGGCCTTACAAGTGGGACCGCAGTTGAGGAAACCGACTATTGGCAAACCCCCACCTCGCCCGCCGTGCGATGGATGAGTTAGAGAAATGACGAGGTTGAAGAGATTGTTGTAGCATGGACTCCAAGAAATATGGTGTCAGATGGAAGTCGTGCTGGTGGCGTGTGCCGTACTCCTGTACGTGAATGCTTGTTCTGGCCCATGCCACCCTACTACTCCTACTACTTATGGTAGTAGTATCGAGGATTCGAGGTGCTAGTTACGTACAATGAACACATTAACATATGGCCCACCTCACACTGTGGCCAAATTTCCTGGAGTCTGTGCTAGGTTAAAAAGTGTTCTTTGTGAGGGTGGGTGGCTGGTCTCAAGTTTAAAACTTGTTGTATTACGTATACGTATACATAGAGATAGTGCAGCGGTTCTGAAAGTTGGAACCCAAACATCAGAATGCAATTTCTACTGGACTCATCCTAGGACCTA
Organism: Triticum aestivum; assembly: GCF_018294505.1. Lineage (NCBI taxonomy): Eukaryota > Viridiplantae > Streptophyta > Magnoliopsida > Poales > Poaceae > Triticum > Triticum aestivum. The sequence continues at coordinate 437,950,814 of NC_057801.1, read as the reverse complement.
GGATGATGGGATTCACACCTACAGTAAAAACACCCGCCCGACGCGCGAAGCATGTGAAGCTAGTACAAATATTGTACTACTATTGTTGATTGGCCTCATCCAATAACCTGTTGCAATGCACGTACAATTATGTATTCGGAAAATATTTTTTTGCCTCATCGCAGCACTCACTTAGAGAAGCGACTCGAAAGCCATTCATAAATTTAGTAAGTTTATCATAGGCATATCGTTTTATTACATACAACAGGTCATCAACCCACAACGACTACGAGGATACATTATAAATACTAAAGTTTTCATCACCCAAAAAATAACAAGCAATGAACTGAAATTCAACTCAACCAATCCTCGGTGTTGGAAACGCTTTCTTTGAACCATAAGTGATTCTTTGAGAAGGGCCATCTATTGTCAATCTCAAGACCAATGCAGGACTGATCATCCAGGCTGAAGCGGCCTACTATATCAGTACCAGGGTAGGGGACCACCGAAATGTCCGAGGTATAGATACAGTTGCTTCTCATAAATGGTAGTAACGTTGTGTCAATAGCAGTTGGATCGCCTTTCACCATCATCGAATAGTTTTGTCCAAGGAAGAGCGAGTTTTCTCCAAGACTATCAATACTATACTTGGGAGAAGGTGTTGGTGCTAGCACACTAGTATCCATCCCGAATACCATGCAACGAGTGTTGGAATAGGTCCGGAGAGTGCGACCATGGGAGACAACACGTGCTCCCTCAGTAGTAACAAACTCAGTGCGCTGTATACAGACAAGAAGAGGTGATCCATCGGAATTAGTTGCCAGGTGCCACTTAGTACATAAGTTCTGCTCGTCTTCATGCTCGTGATCATCACCATCGTCATCCCCCCTTGGTTATAAAAGTTTTCAAGTATAGGTGGTGGAATGTTCACAGGACCTTGGAAACACAAGAAGAACGTTAATTAGTAAAGGGAAACTTGCTAACCCGCATGCATGTGGACGAAAAAATTATAATTTGGTGTAAGGCAAAGGTACCGAAACTACAAGGATCCCATGCAAAAACAGTGCCATGAGTGGTGGAAGCAAACACAAGACCCTCGTATTGAATTGCATCATAGTACACATCCGTGTACAGAAACTGATTTTTGAGCAATATCCATCCAGTCGAACCATGAAGGATGGCAACAAGCTTGTCGAAGATAGCAACAACTACATAGTTCCTGTAATTCCAAGAGTGGTTGGGAACTCGACAAATTGATATCTTCCGTAGAAGACAGTCACCATAATCGTATTTGAATGTGCGTAGGATACCGGTGTGCTCAACCTCCGGGCAGTCTGCTGAGATTTTTTGAAGTGGAACCCAGTGACGAGTGTACACATTCACAAGTTCCCACTCGCAATTGTACCCAATATAAATAACCCAATCTCCATTTGCGCCTGCCCAAGCCTTGCCCTCAAGTGATGGCATCTTAACATCATATGTATCATTATCAAGTGGCATCAACTTGCACAAGGCGAGGCCTCCGTCGTCCCCGCGCCAGTCAGCATGGTCACGGCAAAGAAGATAGGGGAGATCAAACCGCTCCTGGACCCTTGGGTTCCTTTTAATGATGTTATTAGTTGAGTGGAGAATATTCTTGAATGAACCTGCCATGCTAGCCGAGGTGATGACGTCGCACCGATCAACGAGTTCCTCCACCACGTCATCTTTAAGATCGGGGCAAGAATAACGGGGTCGTTTCTGGCCTGTTCCCTCCATGGAGAAGATGATCGAACAATGACAGAAGGAAGGGTGAAGGCAAATGGAGGAGGGAGGAAGAGCATGCGACAGAAGTTCCAAATCGAGAGGGAAAGGCGAAGAGTCGGTGGACGGTTGCCAGTTTGCCACGGTACATGAAGAGGCGCCCCGGCCTACACATCCGTTCGGAAATACTAGTAGAAAAGGACTCGCCATTGTCTCACTGACATGTTGGAACAGGACCACATGTCAACGAAACATGGTGTGTAATTTCTCGTGCAAAATGCGATCTAGCCGCGTTGGCGTGAGGTACCGCATTAGTTATCGACCTTTATTTTTTTAATGGCGTGTCGTTCAGTTTTGGAGCACGACTAACTGGTATTGTATGCAGAGAAAATATAAACTACTCTACCACTACTCCACCTCTAGTACTAGTAGTGTAAAAAGATATATAGGCTGGAGCTTCAGTGCTTTCTTGCTAAGGGCTGCTGAGGGAGTCCTGGACTAGGGGGTGTCCGGATAGCCGAACTATCATCATCGGCCGGACTCCAAGACTATGAAGATACAAGATTGAAGACTTCGTCCCATGTCCGGATGGGACTTTCCTTGGCGTGGAAGACAAGCATGGCGATACGGATATGTAGATCTCCTACCATTGTAACCGACTCTGTGTAACCCTAGCCCTCTCCGGTGTCTATATAAACCGGATGGCTTTAGTCCGTAGGACGAACAACAATCATACCATAGGCTAGCTTCTAGGGTTTAGCATCCTTGATCTCGTGGTAGATCTACTCTTGTAATACCCACATCATCAATATCAATCAAGCAGGACGTAGGGTTTTACCTCCATCAAGAGGGCCCGAACCTGGGTAAAACATCGTGTCCCTTGTCTCCTGTTACCATCTGCCTAGACGCACAGTTCGGGACCCCCTACCCGAGATCCGCCAGTTTTGACACCGACAGCTGCCCACTTGCTTCTCACACTATCACCCTCTCTCCAGATATAAAAAAGACGATGTGAGACCATTTATGTTGGTGAAACCATTTATGTTTGCAAGAGGAACTGTAGACTTCACAAACAAATTTGTCTTTCAGTCTGTACTGAATGTTGGCCAAGAGAAGCATCCATGTTAGTAGGAAGAACATATGTTTTTTCTATATCTTTGCTTTTGGAGCTACACATTTGTATAGGATCTGTGAATCATTGAGATGCATTAACATGTTGATCTTATGTATGGGAATCATACTAGTTGCTTTTAGTTGCGATGCAAGATCTGAAGTGGCTGATCTTTGCTTTTAGTGCTACATATTTGTATATGATCTGTGAATCATTGAGATGCATTAACAGTTCATTATTTCTGTTCGCTCAGTGTTTACAAGTTACTGATCGATCACTAGCTAGCCTACTAATGCGCTCCTGGTAGTTTTAGTTGCAACGCAAGATCCGAAGTGGCAGTTTTTTGAATAAAAATGCCTACCTCTGAAGAAACTGACAAGCTGCTCTGAAGAAAATGCCATGCGAATCTGAAGAAACTGCCAGCAAAAACGTTCGCAAATGCCTTATCTCCCAGCTAACATTCATCAACTAATGCGATCGTACACGTACACCATCAGACCTACTCGATACTACATGTACACTATCCGACCTACTCGATCCTACATGGATAAATAGCAGAGCACGCACGTACTACCTCCTTTCCGGTTTGCAGGGCTCAATTCAAGAAACGACCTACTCGATCCTACATGAATAAATAGCAGATCACACACATACTAGTACCTTCTTTCCGGTTTGCAGGGCTTAATTCAAAAATCTCACCAACCAAGGTACTCCCTCCATCCGGGTTATTAGTCCCTTGAGCAAAGCTGCAAGATCAAGGCATGGCAACAATTAACTGCATGCAAAAGTTTAAGCCTTATTAATTCCAGTGATTTAAGTGGTTGCATGCGTGCCCTCGGCAGCGACTCGTTGCATGCTGCTCCGCGTACTGGCTACGAGCGGTTCTGAATGCCTGCATGCAGCCAGCCGTAATTAAGGCAGCTAACTGATGCGAAAAAATATGCGCTTTAATTGTTGCGGGCCTTTTAAATCTGTGGAATCATTATTGACAAGGAGGGAGATGATTCGAGTGCACTCATTTGACCATTATGCATGCCGGCGTGTGACCCAGTATGGACGGGATGGGACGGCACAGTCATAATTTCAATTTCTCTAGTTTTCCACGGCAAGCTGGCGCGCTAAGCCATGCCTACTAATGCATTGAATTTCGATGACCGTCGCTCTACCTTCCGCCTATAAGTACTGTTTCCCGGCCTTCTCAGGTGGCACCGTGACCCAACTCACCATATCCTCAAAAGCCCCCACCGGCCCGACGTCGCTCGCCACTTATCCTCGCTCTCGCCACGTCCGCCATGCCCCCGGCCGTCCATGATAGGCGAGGCCGGAGGCGGTCACCGCCGGAACTAGTGTTCGGTTTTTCACCGGAAGGCAGACGGAGGGAGGAGGCATTTTATCGGTTTTTAGATGGCAATGCGGAGATCGAGGACTTGTTGGAGCGCGACCGCCTGGCGGAGGAGCAACGTATCACCGATTTGTGCCGCCAGCGGGACATGGAGCAGCAGCGCACCGACGCTCTGAGTCGCGAGCAGAGCGCCCGCAACTGGGCCGACTACGTGGAGGCCGGCGCCCGACAAATAGCCATGTAGGCTGTCGGGTACGCATGCGTTCGCGACGCCGATTTTTACTACCAGCTCGTCAAGTGGGTTTCCTGCTTAGAAGTCGAAGCTTCGGTGGACCACGGCGGCATGGAAAGGGCCAACGCGCGCGAGCAAAGCGCCCTATCGCACCTCTGGAAAGTCCGAGGCGGGGCGGAGGACGCTGGTGCTGGCGTTTAGCGTGTACCGCAGATGGCGGTCGACATCGTCTAATTAGCTAAGAGTAAGTTAGTACTTGTATGCTACTAGAGTATTAGTGGGAGTAGATAGTTAACTTGGCTAGGATGGTTGTCAACATGGAAGTTCAGTACTCTATATGTGGATCAGACCTGTTACTTTGCTCTGAATGTTGAACTTTCCATTTGAACATATGGAATGGGTTGTTATTTTTTTAAATGGGTTGTATTTGTCCTCCACGGGTTTAGAGGCTGATTGTGGGCCTACCAAGTTGACGCGTACACAATCAGGAGATGATTATACGTGGAGAGGATGACAGTTGGGACCCACCAAGGTCATGGCAGTACGCAAGCAAGTGCCTCCTTATTTCAAGCCAATGAAAAAATGGCTCCTCCTAATGGATTTCTGACATCGGGATCCCATGCCATTGTCAACGTAGTCAATAAACGAGAGAATTGCACAACGAGCGGCTGACACCATGGACCCAGCAGCTCGCCCAGTTATTTTTGTTTTGGGTTAATTTGATAAATGCCACTCCAAATTTGGTGTTTCTGAGAAATGCCACTGGAATTTCCAAACTTTGAAAAATGCCATTTCATGCCATTTCCTGTGGCATTTTTCGAAGTCTGGAGTGGCGTTTTTCAAAGTTTGCAAACTGCAGTGGCGTTTTTCAAAGTTTGCAAAAATTGAAGTGGCATTTTTCAAAGTTTGGAAATTGCAGTGGCATTTTTATGAATCCCCATAATTGGAGTGGCATTTATCTAATTTGTTTTTGAGATGGAAGCAGGGTGTCAACTGGGCTGTGCGGGGCACTCTGGGCTGTCTAGACAACATTTTCTTTTATGTTTACCACAGACTAGCCCAGTAGTTTTTTCTTTCTGAAAATGGCTAGCCCAGTTTTTTTGTGATTTGTCAAGTAAGTCGCTTTGTCAGGCATGTTGGGCTACAAATCTTTCAAGACGAGGAGAGCTTCATTCGGCTGGCCGAGAAAATGGCCTATCAGTAGTGAGAAATGGATTGTACATTTTTAAAACACATCAAACCGACAATTAGTTTCAAATTTCTTTTTTTCATTTCGAGATTTTAAATTGCATTGATTTTTATGCATGGACAATTTATTGGATTTTATATTGATATACATTTATTTCTAAAAATCAGTTTGAATGTGACTCGAAATTTCGGAATTAAAAACAGTTCGGACCGCACCGAAATATGCAAAATTTTGTTTATTTTTTTAACCGTGGCCACAATATGGGTTGTAATGCTAACAAACAGAATATGGCCTCCAAAAAAAACCTTAAGAATTAGCGAATGGGCTATAAATTATTAGAAATAATGGCAGATGGGTTGTATGCTGTTTTCCACAGATTTGAGGCTTTCCTAAAAAAAGGTTGATGCACAAGCAGTGACTGTTGGATGTCCATCCAACGGCCGTTGTGCTTCTTCAATCTTTGCTCTTCCTGCTCCAGCCGCTCAAAGAAGCGCCAGCGAGACTGCCTGCTCCCGCCTCCCCGCGGTCGGCTTTGCTGCCGCGCAGGCCTCTCGGCCCCATCGTACTCCTATCGTTGGCCTAGCCATCCCTCTACTCACCCACACATGCTGTTATTCTCCGGCGACGGCAGAGGAACCAGTAAACCCTCATACAGTTGTACTCCCCTCCACGTGGGAAACAACTGCCGAGTCTTCCCTGGCTCCTTGTCATTCCCATCCTAGGCCTCACCGTCGTCCACCGCCCTGGTGCTCTCGGCGCAGCGTGGTCAACGCGGTCAACGACCAACATGCATCTGAAGTGGACTGTACGTGGAGAGGCTGAGAGCTGGGTCCACGGCCACACGCAAGGAAATGCCTCCTTATTACGCGCAAAACAATGATTCCTCCACCTGACATCTGGGACCCACCGAAAGGGCCTCTGTACTTCATGAAAAAAACGTTACCGCTGCTAACAGCTCGGACCCACCAGCTATATCTTCGCACGCAAGGAAGTGCCTCCTTATTGCGCACAAAAAAATGAATACTCCCCCTGCTAGCTAGGACCTAGTATACTGGGCTTACTAAGTTGACGGGGATGGAGGGCTTTGTCAACTTAGTCAATATGCATGATTCTAGCTCCAGTGACCGTACGATGTCCATCCAACGGTCATAGTGCTACTTCAACCTCTGGTCTTCTTGCTCCAGCCGCCCAAAGCAGCGCCAGTCGTGCCGCCTGCTCCTGCCTCCCATGGCCGGCTGTGCTACCGCGGAGGCCTCACCGCCCCCATACTACTCCCACCGCTGGTCAGGCCATCCCTCCACTCACCCACACCTCCTGTTATTCTGCGGCGACGACAGCCTCACACCGCAGCCGAACCAGTGAACCCTCGTACTCCTCTCCGTGTGGGCATCCACTACCGCGTCCCCCGGCTCCACGTCGTCCCCTTACTAGGCCTCGTCGTCGTCCACCGCCGTGGTGCTCTCAGCGCGGCATGGTCAATGTTGTAACACCCACGATGCGGCTATATCTCCCACGTGTCGAAGCACGACTTAGAGGCATAATCGCATGGTGGTTTTGTCACAAGAAGGGTCATCTTCACACAATCCCATGTAATGAACAAGAATGGGATAAAGAGTTGGCTTACAATCGCCACTTCACACAATGAACAAATAAATCATACATCATTCAGAGTACACACATAGTCCGACTACGGACGAAGCCAAAAGAAAAGAAGATAACCCAACTGCTAGATCCCCGATCGTCCCAACTAGGCTCCACTACTGATCAACATGAAACGAAACATAGCAACGACCAAGATCTTCGTTGAGCTCCCATCTGAGCTCGGTTGCATCACCTGCACTAGTATCATCGGCACCTGCAACTGTTGGTAGTATCTGGTGAGTCACGAGGACTCAGCAATCTCAAAACCCGTGAGATCAAGACTATTTAAGCTTATGGATAGGAAGTGGTAATGAGGTGGAGTTGCAGCAAGCACTAAGCAAATAAGGTGGCTGACATATGCAAATAAGAGCGAGAAGAGAGCAAACGGAACGGCCGTGAAGCTAGCAATGATCAAGAAGTGATCCTGAACTCCTACTTACGTCAAACATAACCCAAAATTGTGTTCACTTCCCAGACTCCGCCGAAAAGAGACCATCACGGCTACACACGCGGTTGATGCGTTTTAATTTGGATCTGGTGTCAAGTTCTCTACAACCGGACATTAACAAATTCCCATCTGCCGCATAACCGTGGGCACGGCTTTCAAAAGATTATACCCTGCAGGGGTGTCCCAACTTAGCCCATCACAAGCTCTCACGGTCAACGAAGGATATTCCTTCTCCCAGGAAGACCCGATCAGACTCGGAATCTCGGTTTACAAGACATTTCGACAATGGTAAAACAAGACCAGCAAAGCCGCCCGATGTGCTGACAAATCCCGATAGGAGCTGCACATATCTCATTCTCAGGGCACACCGGATGAACACTACGTACAACTAAAACCAGACCTCAAGTTTCCCCGAGGTGGCACTGCAAGTGGCTCTAGTTCGGACCAACACTCGGAGGAGCACTGGCCCGGGGGGGGGGGGGTAAAATAAAGATGACCCTTGAGCCTGCAGAACCCAAGGGAAAAAGGCTTAGGTAGGCAAATGGTAAAACCAATGTTGGGCCTTGCTGGAGGAGTTTTATTCAAAGCGAACTGTCAAGGGGGTCCCATAAATCACCCAACCGTGTAAGGAACGCAAAATTAAGGAACATAACACCCGTATGACGGAAACTAGGGCGGCAAGAGTGGAGCAAAACACCAGGCATAAGGCCGAGTCTTCCACCCTTTACCATGTATAAAGATGCATTAATTAAATAAGAGATGTTGTGATATCCCAAAATAATCCTGTCCATCATGGAGCAATCTTCAACTTCACCTGCAACTAACAACGCTATAAGAGGGGCTGAGCCAAAGCGGTAACATAGCCAAACAACGTTTGCTAGGAAGGGTGAAAAGGTTAGAGGCTGACATGGCAATATGGGAGGCATGGTAAACAAGTGATAGGTAGCGCAGCATAGCGATAGAACGAAGCAACTAGCAAGCAAAGATAGAAGTGATATCGAGGGTAATGGTCATCTTGCCTGAAATCCCGCAAGGAAGAAGAACGAGTCCAAGAAGAAGACAAATGGACGTAGTCGAACGAATCCTCACAACTCCGGAACGAAACCGAAGCTAACGAGAGAAGCAAACCGGAAAGAAGCAAACAACATGGTAAACACACAAGCATAGTCATGGCATGATGCACAATCAAGTATGATGCATGTCCAGTTTAAAGAGGCATGGCATGGCAAAGTGCAACAAACAATACTACAAATTAAGTGGAGCTCAATATGCAACGAGTTTCATATTGACGAAACACCACATCAATTATTTAGTTCTCTCTCGTTTAGGCTACCCAACAATATTAAATGTTGTTAAACATGGCAAGAGGTGAAGCATAATTGAACTAACTATCTAGGCAAGTTTAAGTGAGGCCGGAAACAACAAAGACAATTCCAGAAAATCCCCATATGTCATTTAGCAATTTAACGCAAACATCAATTTTAAGCATTTAAAAGTTGTTGTCATGATGTGGATGACATATGCGAGTTTTGTGCAACTTTTATGAAAAGTTTACATGAAGATGATAAGGAGCATTTGGTCACCATGGCGGAACGAAACGGGTGCCACGGCAACGAATCCGAAAATGATGTCACAACAACATATCGGTTCCGGTAACTCACGGAGATACCGGTGCCAAAGAAGTGGGCGTGAGCGTGTCATGCAAGATGGTGGGGTGATCCCGGCTACCGGGTTCCCATGGGTCGATGGCATGGCAAACGAGGAGGAACGTGCATGAAACAAACGGGCACGGTGCAAACATATCGTACATCTCATACATGCAAGGGCATCTCATCGCGGTCGTCTCGTCGTTGTACCTTCGAAGCGTGCATTTCGGGGCGGTTCAAAATCGTCGAGGGAAGTAGTCGTTCACGTTCGTTTCGAAGAGGCACTTGACGAATCCAACATCTTTGGGGCGACGGTAGTGGAAGTAGTGGAAGTAGTGGTACACGTCTCAAAGAGGGACTTGACGCATCTGATGTCTCCGGGGTCGACGGTAGTGGTACACGGCGACGGTAGTCGTTCTAGGCAGGAAATAGTAGTTGTACACAGGGCCCAACACAGGGTCTTGGCGAAACCAGGGTGCATCTTGGCGGTCCCGTCTTAGTCTTCAAACCAAAACGAAGCAAGGCAAAAGACTCGGTGCGGTGGTACTTGGCAATCCACAGCAAAGAGGAACCATGAAGGGTGGCTCGAGGAAGAACACTACAGCGAGGCGGCGAGGCCAAGGGAGGCGCAGCTGCGAAGCGGGGACTCGCGAGCAGAGGAGGTGGTCGCAGGCGGCTACGAGCTCAAGAGCGACGGGGACGAGGTGGCACAGGGCCCGGCAAGATGAAGCAGCAGGATGGGGAGGCTCTCGAGCGAAGGGTGAGCGGGCGACATGCAGGGCGGCAACAGAGCAGCTGCAGCAGGGTGAGGACGACAGCGACCGGTGCTAGCGCCTCAGCGAGCTCCGGCCAAAACGATGGGGACGAGCAGCGCAAGGATCGGGAGCTCCTCTCCCGATCGAGCGGAGACTACAGGAGGCAGAGGCGGCAAGCTTGGCGCGCCGGAGGTGGGAACGGGGCTCTGCCGGCGGGATCCGGCCGTGAACGGGCAAACGGCAGCGCGGGCGGAGGAGCTTGGGCGCGGCGAGCTGCGGGCGGCCAGCGCGAGGAGGTGGAGGCGTGGGGTGGTGGTGCGGTGGAGAGGCAACGCGAGGAGAGGAGGGGAATCGCAGGATCGAGGGGAGGAAGAGAGATGGGTTATTTTGCAAGTGGGTTATGGTTAATTCCAAATCAATGGAACAATTTTATTATAGCTCCCTAATAATATTGAGAGGCTTTAATATGTTATAAAGAGAAATCACAAGTGAATTCCCTTGATTTAAATGGATTGAAAAATCCATACAATTTATTTAAAAGAGTTATAAAATTAATGATATGATGGCATGATGACATGATGCAATGCAAGAGATGACATGAAGAATGCAACAAACAAATACATCGCACGGCGAAACTCAAAATAGCTAGAAGTCTTCTGGAGCGTCGGTCTCGGGGCGTTACAAATGTGGTCAATGACCGACTTCCATCGGAAGAGTACTATACGTGGAGACGCTGATAGCTTGGTCCACGGCAACCGCAAGGAAGTGCCTCCTTATTATGCGGAAAATAATTGTTACTCCACCTGACAGCAGGGACCCACCCGACGGGCCACCGTATTTCACGAAAAAAACGTTCCCCCCTGACTGCTGGGACCCACCGGACGGGTCACCGTATTTCGCGAAAAAATGTTCCCCCCGCTGTCATCTCGGACCCACCGGAAGTGCCTCCTTATTATGGACAAAAAAATGAATACTCCCCCTGCTTGCTGGTACCCACCTTGGTCGGAGGCTGACTTGTGGGCCTACTAAGTTGATGGGGATGGAGGGCTTTGTCAACTTAGTCAATATGAATGATTCTAGCTCCAGTACCGTACGATGTCCATCCAACGGCCGTAGTGCTTCTTCAACCTCTGGTCTTCTTGCTCCAGCCGCCCAAAGCAACGCCGGTCGGGTCGCATGCTCCTGCCACCCGTGGCCGACTGTGCTGTTGTGGAGGCCTCACTGCCCCCTACTATTCCCATCGCTGGCCAAGCCCTGCAGTGATGGCAGCCTCACACCATAGCCGAACCAGTGAACCCTCGTACTCCTATCTATGCGGGCTTCCATTGTCGCGTCTTCCTCGGCTCTGCGTCGTACACTTCCTAGGTCTCACCATCGTCCACCGCCCTGGTTCTCTCAGAGAGGCGTGGTCAACGTGGTCAAGGAACGACTTCCATCGGAAGAGTACTGTACGTGGAGAGGCTGACAACTGGGTCCACAGCGGCCGCAAGGGTGTGCCTCCTTATTACGCGCAAAATAATTATTCCTCCACCTGACAGCAGGGACCCACCGGATGGGCCACCGTATTTCGTGAAAAAACGTTTCCCCCCTGACTGCTGGGACCCACCAGCTACATCTTCGCACGCAAGGAACTGTGTCCGGGCAAAAAAACGATTCACTCCCCTGACTATTGGGACCCACCATCTACATCTTCGCACGCAAGGAAGTGCCTCACAGTCGGGACCCACCTGGTCAAAGCGTATGTAGCATTGTCATTCTGGTCGCGAACATGTACATACATACTGGTTGATGTAAAGGCACACACGTGTCATAGTAGAGGCGCGCATGTAACATGTGCACGTACGTATAGCGGCCAGTGTGCAAGAAAGAAACTACGGCCACGTATGTACATACGGGCAGGGTCTCGAACGCCTACTCGCGCATACATATGGCCAGGGCTCGTGTACATGGCTGGGTCGGAACGGAGAAACAACGTCGCTGTTGATACGTCTCCAACGTATCTATAATTTTTGATTGTTCCATGCTATTATATTACCCCTTTTGGATGTTTATGGGCTTTATTTTACACATTTATATCATTTTTGGGACTAACCTACTAACCGGAGGCCCAGCCCGTATTGCTGTTTTTTTGCCTATTTCAGTATTTCGAAGAAAAGGAATATCAAACGGAGTCCAAACGGAATGAAACCTTCGGGAGTGTGATTTTTGGAACGAACGTGATCCAGAGGACTTGGAGTGCAAGTCAAGAAGCAGCCGAGGCAGCCATGAGATAGGAGGGCCCCCCCTATAGGGCGCGCCCCTGTCTCGTGGGCCCCTCGGGCGGCCACCGACGTACTTCTTCCTCCTATATAAGCCCACGTACCCCGAAAATATCAACACCATAGCCCCTCCAATGAGTTGTGAGTAGTTTACCACAGACCTTCGGGTCCATAGTTATTAGCTAGATGGCTTCTTCTCTCTTTTTGGATCTCAATACAATGTTCTCCCCCTCTCTTGTGGAGATCTATTCGATGTAAACTCTTTTTGCGGTGTGTTTGTCGAGATCCGATGAATTGTGGGTTTATGATCAAGTTTATCTATGAGAAATATTTGAATCTCCTCTGAATTGTTTTATGTATGATTGAGTTATCTTTGCAAGTCTCTTCGAATTATCAGTTTGGTTTGGCCTACTAGATTGATCTTTCTTGCCATGGGAGAAGTGCTTAGCTTTGGGTTCAATCTTGCGGTGTCCTTACCCAGTGTCAGAAAGGGTTGCAAGGCACATATTGTATTGTTGACATCGAGGATAAAAAGATGGGGTTTATATCATATTGCATGAGTTTATCCCTCTACTTCATGTCATCTTGCTTAATGCGTTACTCTGTTCTTATGAACTTAATACTCTAGATGCAGGCAGGAGTCGGTCGATGTGTGGAGTAATAGTAGTAGATGCAGGCAGGAGTCGGTCTACTTGTTGCGAATGTGATGCCTATATACATGATCATGCCTAGATAATCTCATAACTATTCGCTTCTCTATCAATTGCTCGACAATAATTTGTTCACCCACTGTAATACTTATGCTGTCTTGAGAGAAGCCACTAGTGAAACATATGGCCCCCGGGTCTATCTCTTATCATATTTGCTTCCAATCTACTTTTATTTGCATCTTTACTTTTTGCATCTATATTATAAAATACCAAAAATAAACTATCATACTATCTCTTTTAGATCTCACTTTCGCAAGTGGCCGTGAAGGGATTGACAACCCCTTTATTGTGTTGGTTGCGAGTTCTTTGTTTGTTTGTGTAGATGCGTGGGACTTTTGAGGAGCCTCCTACTAGATTGATACCTTGGTTCTCAAAACTGAGGGAAATACTTACGCTACTATTGCTGCATCACCCTTTCCTCTTCAACAAAAACCAACGCAAGCTCAAAACGTAGCAAGAAGGATTTTTGGCGCCATTGCCGGGGAGGTCTTCGCTCAAGTCAAGACATATCAAGTACCCATCACAAACTCATTTCCCTCGCATTTACATTATTTGCCATTTGCCTCTCGTTTTCCTTTCCCTCACTTCACCCTTGCTGTTTTATTTGCCCTCTCTTTCCCAATCTCCTCCTCTCTTCCGCTTTCCTTTTTTCTATTTGCTTGTGTGCATATTTGTCCTTATGGCTTTGCCTAAGGGTTTTGACCACCTTCTTAGAAGGTTGGAAGAGATTGAATCAAATATTAGAAGCTTTAAGAATTTGCAATTTGAGCATAATAATTTCTTCAGAAAAGAGTTTAAGGAACAAAAAGGTTTTTTGGGGTTTATGAACAAAGAGCTTGATGATATGAATAAAGAATTTTATGGCGTGAACTCTCAAAATGCCCGGCTTGAAGATGCTATAGCCAAAATTTCTGATAAGCAAGCCACCTTAGTCAATAAGATGGCCGCCAAACCAGAAAATTTGATGAAAATAATGATGAGGATCTTAAAGTTATTGATGCGTCTCCTATTAGATCTTTGTTTTGCAATATGAATCTTGATAATTATGGGACTGATGATGAGTCAACTTTACCTAGAAGGCGTCCCAAAAATTCGGAGTTTTTAGATCTTGATGCTAAATTTGGTAAAAGTGGGATTGGATAGGTCATGACTTTAAATAGCATTGAACCCAATATTTTGGATTTCAAGGAATTTGATTATGATAATTGTTCTTTAGAAGGTTGTATTTCCTTGATGCAATCCGTTGTTAATTCTCCTCATGCTTATAGTCAAAATAAAACTTTTACCAAACATATCGTTGATGCCTTGATGCAATCTTATGATGAAAAACTTAATTTGGAAGTTTCTATACCTAGAAAACTTAATGATGAGTGGGAACCTACTATAAAGATTAGAATTAAAGATCATGAGTGTTTTGCTTTGTGTGATTTGGGTGCTACTGTTTCCACGATTCCGAAACTTTATGTGATATTCTAGGTTTCCATGATCTTGATGATTGCTCTTTAAATTTGCACCTTACGGATTCCACCATTAAAAAGCCAATGGGAAGGATCAATGATGCTCTCATTGTTGCAAATAGAAATTTGGTGCCCATAGATTTTATCGTTCTTGATATAGATTGCAATCTTTCTTGCCCTATTATTCTTGGTAGACCTTTTCTTAGAATGATTGGCGCGATTATTGATATGAAGGAAGGGAATATTAGATTCCAATTTCCATTAAAGAAAGACATGGAGCACTTTCCAAGAAAGAAAGTCAAATTACCTTATGAATCAATCATGCGGGCTACTTATGAATTTAGTGCCAAAGGTGGCACTACTTAGATCTATCTTCGCTTTTATGCCTAGCTAGGGGCGTTAAATGATAGCGCTAGTTGGGAGGCAACCCAATTTTCTTTGTGTTTTTTGTTTTTGTTCTTGTTTAGTAATAGATCTTGCATCTACCTTCTGTTTAGATGTGTTTTTATCTTTTAATTAGTGTTTGTGCCAAGTAGAACCTATAGGATAACCTATGATGATAGTTGATTTGATTCTGCTGAAAAATAGAAACTTTGCGCGCATGAATTTAGTTTTGTTAAATCACAGAAACGTGATTTTTTGTTGATTCTTTTTGCTGCCGATCAATAGACAAATATTCTAGGACTTCCTATTTTGGTAGGATTTTTAGAGTTCCATAAGTTTTCGTTAGTTACAGATTGCTACAGACTATTCTGTTTTTGACAGATTCTGTTTTTCGTGTGTTGTTTGCTTATTTTGATGCATCTATGGCTAGTAAAATAGTTTATAAACCATATAGAAGTTGGAATACCATAGGTTTAACACCAAAATAAATAAAGAATGAGTTCATTACAGTAACTTATGTGGTGGCTTTGTTTTCTTTCACTAACGGAGCTTATAAGATTTCCTGTTGAGTTTTGTGTTGTGAAGTTTTCAAGTTTTGGGTAAAGCTTTTATGGACTATGGAATAAGGAGTGGCAAGAGCCTAAGCTTGGGGATGCCCATGGCACCCCAAGATATTCAAGGATAGATAAAAGCCTAAGCTTGGGGATGCCCCGGGAAGGCATCCCCTCTTTCATCTTCGTTCATTGGTAACTTTACTTGGAGCTATATTTTTATTCGCCACATGATATGTGTTTTCCACACTTGTGCTTCAAAGTAGCACCATGATCTTCATAATAGAGAGTCTCCTATGTTGTCACTTTCATATACTAGTGGGAATTTTTCATTATAGAACTTGGCTTGTATATTCCAATGGTGGGCTTCCTCAAAATGCCTTAGGTCTTCGTGAGCAAGCGAGTTGGATGCACGCCCACTTAGTTTCTTTTGTTGAGCTTTCATATATTTATAGCTCTAGTGCATCCGTTGCATGGCAATCCCTACTCACTCACATTGATATCTATTAATGGGCATCTCCATAGCCCGTTGATACGCCTAGTTGATGTGAGACTATCTTCTCCTTTTTTTTCTCCACAACCACCATTCTATTCCACATATAGTGCTATGTCCATGGCTCACGCTCATGTATTGCGTGAAAGTTGAAAGAGTTTGAGATTATTAAAGTATGAAACAATTGCTTGGCTTGTCATCGGGGTTGTGCATGATTAAATACTTTGTGTGATGAAGATAGAGCAACAACCAAACTATATGATTTTGTAGGGATAACTTTCTTTGGCCATGTTATTTTGAGAAGACATGATTACTTTGATTAGTATGCTTGAAGTATCACCATTTTCATGTTAATATGAACTTTTATTTTGTATCATTTGGATCTGAACATTCATGCCACAATAAAGAAAATTACATTGAGAATTATGCTAGGTAGCATTCCACATCAAAAATTCCGTTTTTATCATTTACCTACTCGAGGACGAGCAGGAATTAAGCTTGGGGATGATTGATATGTCTCCAATGTATCTATAATTTTTTATTGTTCCATGCTATTATATTACCCCTTTTGGATGTTTATGGGCTTTATTTTACACATTTGTATCATTTTTGGGACTAACCTACTAACCGGAGGCCCAGCCCGTATTGCTGTTTTTTTTGCCTATTTCAGTATTTCGAAGAAAAGGAATATCAAACGGAGTCCAAACGGAATGAAACCTTCGGGAGCGTGATTTTTGGAACAAACGTGATCCAGAGGACTTGGAGTGCAAATCAAGAAGCAGGCGAGGCGGCCACGAGATAGGAGGGCGCCCCGCCCCTATAGGGCGCGCCCCCTGTCTCGTGGCCCCCTCGGGCGGCCACCGACGTACTTCTTCCTCCTATATAAGCCTACGTACCCTGAAAACATCTAGGGAGCCAACGAAACACAATTTCCACCGCCGTAACCTTCTGTATCCGCGAGATCCCATCTTGGAGCCTTCGTTGGTGCTCCGCCGGAGGGGGAATCGACCACGGAAGGCTTCTACATCAACACCATAGCCCCTTCGATGAGTTGTGAGTAGTTTACCACAGACCTTCGGGTCCATAGTTATTAGCTAGATGGCTTCTTCTCTCTTTTTGGATCTCAATGCAATGTTCTCCCCCTCTCTTGTGGAGATCTATTCGATGTAAACTCTTTTTGCGGTGTGTTTGTCGAGATCCGATGAATTGTGGGTTTATGATCAAGTTTATCTATGAGAAATATTTGAATCTCCTCTGAATTCTTTTATGTATGATTGAGTTATCTTTGCAAGTCTCTTCGAATTATCAGTTTGGTTTGGCCTACTAGATTGATCTTTCTTGCCATGGGAGAAGTGCTTAGCTTTGGGTTCAATCTTGCGGTGTCCTTAACCAGTGACAGAAAGGGTTGCAAGGCACGTATTGTATTGTTGCCATCGAGGATAAAAAGATGGGGTTTATATCATATTGCATGAGTTTATCCCTCTACTTCATGTCATCTTGCTTAATGCGTTACTCTGTTCTTATGAACTTAATACTCTAGATGCAGGCAGGAGTCGGTCGATGTGTGGAGTAATAGTAGTAGATGCAGGCAGGAGTCAGTCTACTTGTTGCGGACGTGATGCCTATATACATGATCATGCCTAGATAATCTCATAACTATTCGCTTTTCTATCAATTGCTCGACAGTAATTTATTCACCCACCATAATACTTATGCTATCTTGAGAGAAGCCACAAGTGAAACCTATGGCCCCCGGTCTATCTCTTATCATATTTGCTTCCAATCTACTTTTATTTGCATCTTTACTTTTTGCATCTATATTATAAAATACCAAAAATATATTTATCTATCATACTATCTCTTTTAGATCTCACTTTCGCAAGTGGCCGTGAAGGGATTGACAACCCCTTTATTGCGTTGGTTGCGAGTTCTTTGTTTGTTTGTGTAGGTGTGTGGGACTTTTGAGGAGCCTCCTACTGGATTGATGCCTTGGTTCTCAAAACTGAGGGAAATACTTATGCTACTATTGCTGCATCACCCTTTCCTCTTCAAGGAAAACCAACGCAAGCTCAAGACGTAGCAGCCGTCGTGTTCATGGGGAGCCAACCGGCTGGGTCGGAACGGAATGCGTCGCCGTGTTCATCGGGAGGGCTTGGATGGAACAACCGATGGAAACGAGGCCTGGCGTACCGCACAACGAAGGAAACGGCCTTGTGTTCAACCGGCCATAATCGAAACAGAATCCTGTTCATCGGGAGGGGTCTGGCATACCGCAAAACAGAGGAAACGGACTTCTGTTGGACCTCCTACGGTCGAAACGCGGTCCTATTGATCGGGAGGGGTGTGGCATACCGCAAAACGGAGGAAACGGACTTGTGTTGGAGCGCTATGGTCGAAACGGGGGTCCTGTTCATCGGGAGGGGTGTGACGTACCGCAAAATGATACTCCACGGGATATTGTTCATCTCCACCGTTGACCTCCTCCAACCTCCACGGGCTACTGTTCATCCACCGTCGACCTCCTCCAGCCTCCACCTGTGACTGTTCATCCACGGGCTCCTGTTCATCCAGCCTCCACCGCGCGCTACTCCACCGGCTACTGTTCAACCAGCCCTCTCCATGGACTCCTGTTCAACCACCCTTCCACGGGCTACTGTTCATCCACCCCTCCACTGGCTACTGTTCAACCAACCCTCCACGGGGTCGTCCTGTTCATCCAGCCCTCCACGAGGTCCTATTCATCCAGCCCCAACTGGCTCGATTGATCGGGGTCCTATTCATCCAGAGGCAACACCACGGGGTCCTGTTCATCCACCCCCACCGGGAACTGTTCATCCACCCCCCCCCAGCAACACTCACTGTTCATCCAGAGGCAGCATCGATCGGCTTCAATTAACAGCCATCGATCGATCGCTCGGGTTCAGTAACGCGTAGCCTGCAGTGCAATCGCTCGGGTTCAGTAGGCGAACGCCTCGCTCGGGTTCAGTTAGAGCCCAACACCTTGCACCCACGCGCGTGCGTGTGTACAAGAGAAACGCCCAAACCTCCGTGCATCGCTCAGCCCCGACCACCCACCGTAACCGAGAACACCTCGATATTTTCCTCGCCCTCGCTTCTACCATGGTTTTTTCCGTCATGGACGGCCCAAAGAATGTCATGCAGTTGCGTCTCCGGCCCGCCCAGGACGAAAAGCCCATTTTTTGTCATGATTTTTTTCATAGAAGTAGGAGCCCACCACATCTATGATGATACCGGGTTTTGTCAAAACTATCGTCATCGAAGTGTCATAAGTATGACAGAAAAAATTCGTTCGGCCCAACATGTCACGGATGTGTCTTTTTTTGTAGTGGATGATGCTGTTGGGGAACGTAGTAATTCAGAAAAATCCTACGATCACGCAAGATCTATCTAGGAGATGCATAGCAACGAGACGGGAGAGTGTGTCCACGTACCCTCGTAGACCAAAAGCGGAAGTGTTTAGCAACGCGGTTGATATAGTCAACGTCTTCACTGTTGGAAATATGCCCTAGAGGCAATAATAAAAGGATTATTATTATATTTCCTTGTTAATGATAATTGTCTTTTATTCATGCTATAATTGTATTATCCGGAAATCGTAATGCACGTGTGAATACATAGACCACAACATGTCCCTAGTGAGCCTCTAGTTGACTAGCTTGTTGATCAACAGATAGTCATGGTTTCCTGACTATGGACATTGGATGTCATTGATAACGGGATCACATCATTAGGAGAATGATGTGATGGACAAGACCCAATCCTAAGCATAGCACAAGATCGTGTAGTTCTTTTTGCTAGAGCTTTTCCAATGTCAAGTATCTTTTCCTTAGACCATGAGATCATGTAAATCCCGGATACCGTAGGAGTGCTTTGGTTGTACCAAACGTCACAACGTAACTGGGTGGCTATAAAGGTGCACTTCAGGTATCTCCAAAAGTGTCTGTTGCGTTGACACAGATCGAGACTGGGATTTGTCACTCCGTATGACGGAGAGGTATCTCTAGGCCCACTCGGAAATGCATCATTATAATGATCTCAAAGTGACCAAGTGTCTAGTCACGGGATCATGCATTACGGTATGAGTAAAGTGACTTGCCGGTAACGAGATTGAACGAGGTATTGGGATACCGACGATCGAATCTCGGGCAAGTAATGTACCGATTGACAAAGGGAATTGTATACGGGGTTGCTTGAATCCTCAACATCGTGGTTCATCCGATGAGATCATTGAGGAGCATGTGGGAGCCAACATGGGTACCCAGATCCCGCTGTTGGTTAGTCTCGGTCATGTCTGCATGTCTCCCGAACCCGTAGGGTCTACACACTTAAGGTTCGGTGACACTAGGGTTGTAAAGATATTAGTATGCAGCAAACCAAAAGTTGTTTGGAGTCCCGGATGAGATCCCGGACATCATGAGGAGTTCCGGAATGGTCCGGAGGTAAAAAATTATATATGGGAAGTCGAGTTTCGGCCATCGGGAAAGTTTCGGGGTTCACCGGTATTGTACCAGGACCACCGGAAGGGTCCCGGGGGTCCACCGGGTGGGGCCACCCATCCCGGAGGGACCCATGGGCTGAAGTGGGAGGGGAACCAACCCCTGGTGGGCTGGTGTGCCCCCCCTGTGCCCCCCTATACGCCTAGGGTTGGGAACCCTAGGGGAGGGGGCGCCTCCACTTGCCTTGGGGGGCAAGTTTCCCCCCTTGGCCGCCCCCCCCCCCTAGGAGATCCCATCTCCAAGGGCCGGCGCCCCCCTGGGGTCCCTATATAAAGAGGGGGGGTGGAAGGGCAGCCGCACCCTGACACCTGGCGCCTCCCTTCCCCCTTGCTACACCTCTTCCTCCCGTAGTCGCTTGGCGAAGCCCTGCCGGATCCCTGCTGCATCCAGCACCACGCAGTCGTGCTGCTGGATCTTCATCAACCTCTCCTTCCCCCTTTCTGGATCAAGAAGGAGGAGACATCACGTTGACCGTACATGTGTTGAACGCGGAGGTGTCATCCGTTCGGCGCTAGGATCTCCGGTGATTTGGATCACGACGAGTATGACTCCCTCAACCCCATTCTCTTGAACGCTTCCGCTCGCGATCTACAAGGGTATGTAGATGCACTCCTCACTCTCGTTGCTAGATGAACTCATAGATTGATCTTGGTGAACGTAGGAAATTTTTTATTTTATGCAACGTTCCCCAACAGTGGCATCATGAGCTAGGTTTATGCGTAGTTCTCTATTGCACGAGTAGAACACAAATCTGTTGTGGGCATAGATGTTGTCAACTTTCTTGCCACTACTAGTCTTATTTTGCTTCAGCGGTATTGTGGGATGAAGCGGCCCGGACCAACCTTACACGTACGCTTACGTGAGACAGGTTCCACCGACTGACATGCACTAGTTGCATAAGGTGGCTAGCGGGTGTCTGTCTCTCCCAGTTTAGTTGGAGCGGATTCGATGAAAAGGGTCCTTATGAAGGGTAAATAGAAGTTGACAAATCACGTTGTGGTTATTCGTAGGTAAGAAAACGTTCCTGCTAGAACCCTATTGCAGCCACGTAAAAGATGCAACAACAATTAGAGGATGTCTAACTTGTTTTTGCAGCAATTGCTTTGTGATGTGATATGGCCAAAAGTTGTGATGAATGATGAATGATATATTGTGATGTATGAGATCATGTTCTTGTAATAGGAATCACGACTTGCATGTCGATGAGTATGACAACCGGCAGGAGCCATAGGAGTTGTCTTAATTATTGTATGACCTGCATGTCAATGATTTAACGCCATGTAATTACTTTACTTTATTGCTAAACCGTTAGCCATAGTAGTAGAAGTAATAGTTGGCGAGGAACTTCATGGAGACACGATGATGGAGATCATGATGATGGAGATCATGGTGTCATCCGGTGACAAAGATGATCATGGAGCCCCGAAGATGGAGATCAAAGGAGCTATATGATATTGGCCATATCATGTCACTACTATATAATTGCATGTGATGTTTATTATATTTATGCATCTTGTTTACTTAGAACGACGGTAGTAAATAAGATGATCCCTTATAATAATTTCAAGAAATTGTTCCCCCTAACTGTGCGTCGTTGCTAAAGTTCGTCGTTTTGAAGCACCACGTGATGATCGGGTGTGATAGATTCTTACGTTCACATATAGCGGGTGTAAGACAGTTTTACACATGCAAAAACACTTAGGTTAACTTGACGAGCCTAGCATGTACAGACATGGCCTCGGAACACAGAGACCGAAAGGTCGAACATGAGTCGTATGGAAGATACGATAAACATGGAGATGTTCAGCGATGATGACTAGTCCGTCTCACGTGATGATCGGACACGGCCTAGTCGACTCGGATCATGTAACACTTAGATGACTAGAGGGATGTCAAATCTGAGTGGGAGTTCATTAAATAATTTGATTAGATGAACTTAATTATCATGAACTTAGTCTAAAATCTTTGCAAAATATGTCTTGTAGATCAAATGGCCAACGCTCATGTCAACATGAACTTCAACGCGTTCCTAGAGAAAGCCAAGCTGAAAGATGATGGCAGCAACTATACGGACTGGGTCCGGAACCTGAGGATCATCCTCATAGCTGCCAAGAAAGCATATGTCCTAGAAGGACCGCTAGGTGAAGCACCCATCCCAGAGAACCAAGACGTTATGAACGCTTGGCGGTCACGTGCTGATGATTACTCCCTCGTTCAGTGCGGCATGCTTTACAGCTTAGAACCGGGGCTCCAAAAGCGTTTTGAGAAACACGGAGCATATGAGATGTTCGAGGAGCTAAAAATGGTTTTCCAAGCTCATGCCCGGGTCGAGAGATATGAAGTCTCCGACAAGTTCTATAGTTCTAAGATGGAGGAAAATAGTTCTGTCAGTGAGCACATACTCAAAATGTCTGGGTTGCACAACCGCCTGTCCCAGCTGGACATTAACCTCCCGGACGAGGCGGTCATTGACAGAATCCTTCAGTCGCTCCCACCGAGCTACAAGAGCTTTGTGATGAACTACAATATGCAGGGGGTGGAGAAAACTATTCCTGAAGTATTTTCAATGATGAAGTCAGCAGAGGTAGAAATCAAGAAAGAACATCAAGTGTTGATGGTCAATAAAACCACCAAGTTCAAGAAGGGCAAGGGTAAGAAGAACTTCAAGAAGGACGACAAGGATGTTGCCGCGCCCGGTAAGCCAGTTGCCGGGAAGAAGTCAAAGAATGGACCCAAGCCTGAGACTGAGTGCTTTTATTGCAAAGGGAAGGGTCACTAGAAGCGGAACTGCCCCAAATACTTAGCGGACAAGAAGGCCGGCAACACTAAAGGTATATGTGATATACATGTAATTGATGTGTACCTTACCAGTACTCGTAGTAACTCCTAGGTATTTGATACCGGTGCCGTTGCTCATATTTGTAACTCACAGCAGGAGCTGCGGAATAAGCGGAGACTAGCGAAGGACGAGGTGACGATGCGCGTCGGGAATGGTTCCAAGGTCGATGTGATCGCCATCGGCGCGCTACCTCTACATTTACCTACGGGATTAGTTTTAAACCTCAATAATTGTTATTTAGTGCCAAGTTTGAGCATGAACATTGTATCTGGATCTCGTTTAATGCGAGATGACTACTCATTTAAATCCGAGAATAATGGTTGTTCTATTTATATGAGAGATATGTTTTATGGTCATGCCCCGATGGTCAATGGTTTATTCTTAATGAATCTCGAACGTAATGTTACACATATTCATAATGTGAATACCAAAAGATGTAAAGTTGATAACGATAGTCCCACATACTTGTGGCACTGCCGCCTTGGTCACATTGGTGTCAAGCGCATGAAGAAGCTCCATGCTGATGGACTTTTAGAGTCTCTCGATTATGAATCATTTGACACATGTGAACCATGCCTCATGGGCAAAATGATCAAGACTCCGTTCTCCGGAACAATGGAGCGAGCAACCAACTTATTAGGAATCATACATACTAATGTGTGTGGTCCAATGAGCGTTGAGGCTCGCGGAGGATATCGTTAAGTTCTCACTCTTACTGATGACTTAAGTAGATATGGGTATGTCTACTTGATGAAACACAAGTCTGAGACCTTTGAAAAGTTCAAGGAATTTCAGAATGAAGTAGAGAATCAACGTGACCGAAAGATAAAATTCTTACGATCAGATCATGGAGGAGAATATTTAAGTCACGAATTTGGTACGCACTTAAGAAAATGTGGAATCGTTTCACAACTCACGCCGCCTGGAACACCTCGGCGTAATGGTGTGTCCGAACGTCGTAATCGCACTCTATTGGATATGGTGCGATCTATCATGTCTCTTACCGATTTACCACTATCATTTTGGGGATACGCTCTGGAGACAGCTACATTCACTTTAAATAGGGCTCCGTCTAACTCCGTTGAGACGACACCGTATGAATTCTGGTTTGGGAAGAAACCTAATCTGTCGTTTCTAAAAGTTTGGGGATGCGATGCTTATGTCAAGAAACTTCAACCTGAAAAGCTCGAACCCAAGTCGGAAAAATGCGTCTTCATAGGATACCCTAAGGAAACCATTGGGTATACCTTCTACCTTAGATCCGAAGGCAAGATCTTTGTTGCCAAGAACGGATCCTTTCTGGAAAAAGAGTTTCTCTCGAAAGGAGTAAGTGGGAGAAAAGTAGAACTCGATGAAGTACTACCTCTTGAACCGGAAAGTAGTGCAGCTCGGGAAAATGTTCCTGTGGTGCCTACACCGACTGGAGAGGAAATTAATGATGATGATCAAGGTACTTCGGATCAAGTTGCTACTGAACTTCGTAGGTCCACAAGGACACGTTCCACACCAGAGTGGTATGGCAACCCTGCCCTGGAAATCATGTTGTTAGACAACGGTGAACCTTTGAACTATGAAGAAGCGATGGCGGGCCCAGATTCCAACAAATGGCTTGAAGCCATGCAATCCGAGATAGAATCCATGTATGAAAACAAAGTATGGACTTTGATAGACTTGCCCGATGATCGGTGAGCGATAGAAAACAAATGGATCTTTAAGAAGAAGACGGACGTGGATGGTAATATTACCATCTATAAAGCTCGACTTGTCGCTAAGGGTTATCGGCAAGTTCAAGGGGTTGACTACGATGAGACTTTCTCTCCTGTAGCGAAGCTGAAGTCCGTCCGAATCATGTTAGCAATTGCCGCATACTATGATTATGAGATATGGCAGACGGACGTCAAAACGGCATTCCTTAATGGCTATCTTAAGGAAGAACTGTATATGATGCAGCCAGAAGGTTTTGTCGATCCTAAAAATGCTAACAAGGTATGCAAGCTCCAGCGATCCATTTATGGGCTGGTGCAAGCATCTCGGAGTTGGAACATTCGCTTTAATGAGATGATTAAAGCGTTTGGGTTTATGCAGACTTATGGAGAAGCCTGCGTTTACAAGAAAGTGAGTGGGAGCTCTGTAGCATTTCTCATATTATATGTAGATGACATACTTTTGATGGGAAATGATATAGAACTTTTGGACAGCATTAAGGCCTACTTGAATAAGTGTTTTTCAATGAAGGACCTTGGAGAAGCTGCTTACATATTAGGCATCAAGATCTATAGGGATAGATCGAGACGCCTCATAGGTCTTTCACAAAGCACATACCTTGATAAGATATTGAAGAAGTTCAAAATGGATTAGTCCAAGAAAGGGTTCTTGCCTGTATTGCAAGGTGTAAGATTGAGCTCGGCTCAATGCCCGACCACGGCAAAAGATAAAGAAGAGATGAGTGTCATCCCCTATGCCTCAGCCATAGGATCTATTATGTATGCCATGCTGTGTACCAGACCTGATGTAAACCTTGCCGTAAGTTTGGTAGGAAGGTACCAAAGTAATCCCGGCAAGGAACACTGGACAGCGGTCAAGAATATCCTGAAGTACCTGAAAAGGACAAAGGACATGTTTCTCGTTTATGGAGGTGACGAAGAGCTCGTCGTAAAGGGTTACGTCGACGCTAGCTTCGACACAGATCTGGATGACTCTAAGCCACAAACCGGATACGTGTATATGTTGAATCGTGGAGCAGTAAGCTGGTGCAGTTGCAAGCAGAGCGTCGTGGCAGGATCTACATGTGAAGCGGAGTACATGGCAGCCTCGGAGGCAGCACATGAAGCAATATGGATGAAGGAGTTCATCACCGACCTAGGAGTCATACCCAATGCATCGGGGCCAATCACTCTCTTCTGTGACAACACTAGAGCTATTGCCCTTGCCAAGGAGCCCAGGTTTCACAAGAAGACCAGGCACATCAAGTGTCGTTTCAACTCCATCCGTGAAAATGTTCAAGATGGAGACATAGATATTTGCAAAGTACATACGGATCTGAATGTCGCAGATCCGTTGACTAAACCTCTTCCGCGAGCAAAACATGATCAACACCAGAACTTGATGGGTGTTCGATTCATCACAATGTAACTAGATTATTGACTCTAGTGCAAGTGGGAGACTGTTGGAAATATGCCCTAGAGGCAATAATAAAAGGATTATTATTATATTTCCGTGTTCATGATAATTGTCTTTTTTCATGCTATAATTGTATTATCCGGAAATCGTAATGCACGTGTGAATACATAGACCACAACATGTCCCTAGTGAGCCTCTAGTTGACTAGCTCGTTGATCAACAGATAGTCATGGTTTCCTGACTATGGACATTGGATGTCATTGATAACGGGATCACATCATTAGGAGAATGATGTGATGGACAAGACCCAATCCTAAGCATAGCACAAGATCGTGTAGTTCGTTTTGCTAGAGCTTTTCCAATGTCAAGTATCTTTTCCTTAGACCATGAGATCATGTAACTCCCGGATACCGTAGGAGTGCTTTGGGTGTACCAAACGTCACAACGTAACTGGGTGGCTATAAAGGTGCACTACAAGTATCTCCGAAAGTGTCTGTTGGGTTGACACGGATCAGGACTGGGATTTGTCACTCCGTATGACGGAGAGGTATCTCTGGGCCCACTCGGTAATGCATCATCCTAATGAGCTCAAAGTGACCAAGTGTCTGGTCACGGGATCATGCATTACGGTACGAGTAAAGTGACTTGCCGGTAACGAGATTGAAGGAGGTATTGGGATACCAACGATCGAATCTCGGGCAAGTAACGTACCGATTGACAAAGGGAATTGTATACGGGGTTGCTTGAATCCTCGACATCGTGGTCTGATGTGATCATCGAGGAGCATGTGGGAGCCAACATGGGTATCCAGATCCCGCTGTTGGTTATTGACCGGAGAGCAGTCTCGGTCATGTCTGCATGTCTCCCGAACCCATAGGGTCTACACACTTAAGGTTCGGTGACGCTAGGGTTGTAAAGATATTAGTATGCAGCAAACCGAAAGTTGTTCGGAGTCCCGGATGAGATCCCGTACGTCACGAGGAGTTCCGGAATGGTCCGGAGGTAAAGAATTATATATGGGAAGTCGAGTTTTGGCCATCGGGAAAGTTTCGGGGTTCACCGATATTGTACCGGGACCACCGGAAGGGTCCCAGGGGTCCAACGGGTGGGGCCACCCATCCCGGAGGGCCCCATGGGCTGAAGTGGGAGGGGAACCAGCCCTTGGTGGGATGGTGCGCCCCCCTGGGCCCCCCTTTGCGCCTAGGGTTGGGAACCCTAGGGGAGGGGGCACCTCCATTTGCCTTGGGGGCATGTTTCCCCCCTTGGCCGCCGCCCCCTAGGAGATCCCATCTCCTAGGGCCGGCGCCCCCCTGGGGTCCCTATATAAAGAGGGGGGGTGGGAGGGCAGCCGCACCCTGACACCTGGCGCCTCCCTTCCCCCCTTGCTACACCTCTTCCTCCCGTAGTCGCTTGGCGAAGCCCTGCCCGATCCCTGCTGCATCCACCACCACGCCGTCGTGCTGCTGGATCTTCATCAACCTATCCTTCCCCCTTGCTGGATCAAGAAGGAGGAGACGTCATGCTGATCATACGTGTGTTAAACACGGAGGTGTCGTCCATTCGGCGCTAGGATCTCCGGTGATTTGGATCACGACAAGTACGACTCCCTCAACCCCGTTCTCTTGAACGCTTCCGCTCGCGATCTACAAGGGTATGTAGATGCACTCCTCACTCTGGTTGCTAGATGAACTCATGGATTGATCTTGGTGAACATAGGGAAATTTTTATTTTATGCAACGTTCCCCAACATTCACGATCCAACCGATCCAAGTACCGAATGAACGGCATCTCTGTGTTCGGCACACGTTCGGCACGATGACATCCCTCGAGCTCTTGATCCAGTAGAGGGTCGAGGGAGAGTTCCGTCAGCACGACGACATGGCGATGGTGTTGATGATATTACCAGCGCAGGTCTTCGCCTAATCACTATGACGATATGACCGAGGTGTTAATCTATGGAGGGGGGCACCACACACAGCTAAAAGATTGTCTATTGTGCTTTGGAGTGCCCCCCTGTCCCCGCATATAAAGGAGGGAGGGAGGAGGCCGGCGGCCATGAGGGGGCGCCTATAGGGGGATTCCAACTAGGATTCCCAATCCTAGTTGGAGTCCCCTTCCTTTTGCAAGAGGGGAGAGAGGGAAGGAGTAGGAGAGGGAGAAGGAAAGAGGGGGGCGCCGCCCCCTCCCTAGTCCAATTCGGACCTGCCATGGAGGGGCGCGCGTGTTGGGGAACGCGGTAATTTCAAAAAAATTCCTAAGATCAAGCAAGATCTATCTAGGAGATGCATAGCAACGAGAGGGGAGAGTGTGTCCACATACCCTCGTAGACCGAAAGCGGAAGCGTTTAGTAACACGGTTGATGTAGTCGAACTACTTCGCGATCCAACCGATCCAAGTACCGAACGTACGGCACCTCCGCGTTCAACACACGTTCAGCTCGATGACGTCCCTCGTGCTCTTGATCCAGTTGAGGATGAGGGTGAGTTCCATCAACACGATGGCATGGCGACGGTGATGATGATGTTACCGGCACAGGGCTTCGCCTAAGCACTACGGCGATATAATCGAGGTGTGTAACCGTGGAGGGGGGCACTGCACACGGCTAAGAGAAGACTTGGTGTGTTCTAGGGTGCCCCTCTGCCCTCGTATATAAAGGAGGAGAGGGTTAGGCCCGCCAGCCCTAGGGGGCGCGCTAAGGAGAGGGAGTCCTACTAGGACTACTAGTCCTAGTAGGATTCCTCTACAAGGAAGAGAGGAGGAAGGAAGGAGAGGGAGAGGGAGTAGGAAAGGGGGCGTCACCCCCCCCCCCTTCCCTTGTCCAATTCGGACTGCTAGCGGGGGACAGCCTGCCCTGGCGGCCCTCCTCTCTCTCCACTAAGGCCCATGGTGGCCCATTAGTTCCCCCCGGGGTTTCCGGTAACCCCTCCGGCAATCCATTTTTACCTGAAACCACCTGGAACATTTTCGGTGTCCGAATAACATGGTCCAATATATCAATCTTTATGTCTCGACCATTTCGAGACTCCTCATCACGTCCGTGATCTACCGAACAAACCTCGGTCATCAAAACACACAACTCATAATACAAATCGTCATCGAACATTAAGCATGCGGACCCTATGGGTTCGAGAACTATGTAGACATGACCAAGACACATTTCCGGTAAATAACCAATAGCGGAACCTGGATGCTCATATTGGCTCCTACATATTCTATGAAGATCTTTATCGGTCAAACCGCATAACAACATACGTTGTTCCCTTTGTCATCAGTATGTTACTTGCCCGAGATTCGATCGTCGGTACCATCATACCTAGTTCAATCTCATTACCGACAAGTCTCTTTACTCGTTCTTTAATGCTTCATCCCGCAACTAACTCATTAATCACATTGCTTGCAAGGCTTATAGTGATGAGCATTACCGAGAGGGCCTAGAGATACATCTCCGATACACGGAGTGACAAATCCTAATCTTGATCTATGTCAACCCAACAAACACGTTCGAAGACACCTGTAGAGCATCTTTATAATCACCCAATTACATTGTGACGTTTGATAGCACACAAGGTGTTCCTCCGGTATTTGGGAGTTGCATAATGTCATAGTCTGAGGAACATGTATAAGTCATGAAGAAAGCAGTAGCACTGAAACTGTAATGATTATAATGCTAAGCTAACGGATGGGTCATGTCCATCACATCATTCTCCTAATGATGTGATCCGTTCATCAAATGACAACACATGTCTATGGTTAGGAAACATAACCATCTTTGATTAACGAGCTAGTCTAGTAGAGGCATACTAGGGACACTTTGTTTTGTCTATGTATTCACACATGTACTAAGTTTCCGATTAATACAATTCTAGCATGAATAATAAACATTTATCATGAAATAAGTAAATAAAAAGTAACTTTATTATTGCCTCCAGGGCATATTTCCTTTAGTCTCCCACTTGCACTAGAGTCAATAATCTAGATTACAAAGTAAGGATTCTAACACCCATGGAGTTTTGGTGCTGATCATGTTTTGCTCGTGGAAGAGGCTTAGTCAACGGGTCTGCAACATTCAGATCCGTATGTATCTTGTAAATCTCTATGTCTCCCTCCGACACTTGATGACAGATGGAATTGAAGCGTCTCTTGATTTGCTTGATTCTCTTGTGAAATCTGGATTCCTTCGCCAAGGCAATTGCACCCGTTTTGTCACAAAAGATTTTCATTAGACCCAATGCACTAGGTATGACACCTAGATCGGATATGAACTCCTTCATCCAGACTCCTTCATTTGCTGCTTCCGAAGCAGCTATGTACTCAGCTTCACACGTAGATCCCGCCACGACGCTTTGCTTGGAACTCCACCAACTAACAGCTCCACCATTCAATAAAAATACGTATCCGGATTGCGACTCAAGGGTCATCCGGATCAGTATCAAAGCTTGCATCGACATAACCGTTTACGACGAGCTCTTTGTCACCTCCATAAACGAGAAACATATCCTTAGTCCTTTTCAGGTATTTCAGGATGTTCTTGACCGCTATCAAGTGCTCCACTTCGGGATTACTTTGGTACCTCCCTGCTATGCTTATAGCAAGGCACACATCAGGTCTGGTACACAGCATTGCATACATGATAGAACCTATGGCTAAAGCATAGGGAATGACTTTCATTTTCTCTCTATCTTCTGCATTGGTCGGCCATTGAGTCTGACTCAACTTCACACCTTGTAACACAGGCAAGAACCCTTCCTTTGACTGATCCATTTTGAACTTCTTCAAAACTTTATCAAGGTATGTTTTTTGTGAAAGTCCAATTAAGCGTCTTGATCTATCTCTATAGATCTTGATGCCCAATATGTAAGCAGCTTCACCGAGGTCTTTCATTGAAAAACTCTTATTCAAGTATCCTTTTATGCTATCCAAAAATTCTATGTCATTTCCAATCAACAATATGTCATCCACATATAATATTAGAAATGCTACAGAGCTCCCACTCACTTTCTTGTAAATACAGGTTCTCCAAAAGTCTGTATAAAACCATATGCTTTGATCACACTATCAAAGCATTTATTCCAACTCTGAGAGGCTTGCACCAGTCCATAAATGGACCGTTGGAGCTTGCACACTTTATTAGCACCCTTTGGATCGACAAAACCTTCTGGTTGCATCATATACAACTCTTCTTCCAGAAATCCATTTTGGAATGCAGTTTTGACATCCATCTGCCAAATTTCATAATCATAAAATGCAGCAATTGCTAACATGATTCAAACAGACTTAAGCATCGCTACGGGTGAGAAAGTCTCATCGTGTCAACTCCTTGAACTTCTCAAAAACCTTTTGCAACAAGTCAAGCTTTGTAGATAGCAACATTACCGTCAGCGTCAATCTTCTTCTTGAAGATCCATTTATTTTCTATGGCTTGCCGATCATCGGGCAAATCCACCAAAGTCCACACTTTGTTCTCATACATGGATCCCATCTCAGATTTCATGGCCTCAAGCCATTTCGCGGAATCTGGGCTCATCATCGCTTCCTCATAGTTCATAGGTTCATCATGGTCTAGTAACATGACTTCTAGAATAGGATTACCGTACCACTTTGGTGCGGATCATACTCTGGAAGACCTATGAGGTTCTGTAGTAACTTGATCTGAAGTTTCATGATCATCATCATTAGCTTCCTCACTAATTGGTGTAGGAATCACTAGAACTTATTTCTGTGATGAACTACTTTCCAATTTGGGAGAAGGTACAATTACCTCATCAAGTTCTACTTTCCTCCCACTCACTTCTTTCGAGAGAAACTCCTTCTCTAGAAAGGATCCATTTTTAGCAACGAATATCTTGCCTTTGGATCTGTGATAGAAGGTGTACCGAACAGTTTCCTTTGGGTATCCTATGAAGACGCACTTCTTCGATTTGGGCCCGAGCTTATCAGGTTGAAGCTTTTTCACATAAGCATCGCAGCCCCAAACTTTAAGAAATGATAATTTTGGTTTCTTGCCAAACCACAATTCATAAGGCGTCGTCTCAACGGATTTTGATGGTCTATTTGAAGTGAATGCAGCCGTCTCTAAAGCATAACCCCAAAACGATAGCGGTAAATCAGTAAGAGACATCATAGATCGCACCATATCCAATAAAGTACGGTTACGATGTTCGGACACACCATTACGTTGTGGTGTTCCAGGTGGCGTAAGTTGTGAAACTATTCCACGTTGTTTCAGATGAAGACCAAACTCGTAACTCAAATATTCTCCTCCACGATCTGATCGTAGAAACTTTATTTTCTTGTTACGATGATTTTCCACTTCACTCTGAAATTCTTTGAAACATTTCAGACGTATGCTTCATTAAGTAGATATACCCATATCTGCTCAAATAATCTGTGAAGGTAAGAAAATAACGATACCCGCCACGAGCCTCAACACTCATTGGACCGCATACATCGGTATGTATTATTTCTAATAAGTCAGTAGCTTGTTCCATTGTTTTGGAGAATGGAGTTTTAGTCATGTTGCCCATGAGGCATGGTTCGCAAGCACCAAGTGATTCATAATCAAGTGATTCCAGAAGTCCATCATCATGGAGTTTCTTCATACGCTTTACACCAATATGACCCAAACGGCAGTGCCACAAATAAGTTGCACTATCATTATCAACTTTGCATCTTTTGGCTTCAATATTATGAACATGTGTATCATCACGATCGAGATTCAATAAAAATAGACCACTCAACAAGGGTGCATGACCATAAAGGATATTACTCATATAAATAGAACAACCATTATTCTCTGATTTAAATGAATAACCATCTTGCATCAAACAAGATCCAGATATAATGTTCAT
This sequence comes from Triticum aestivum, assembly GCF_018294505.1. Classification (NCBI taxonomy): domain Eukaryota; kingdom Viridiplantae; phylum Streptophyta; class Magnoliopsida; order Poales; family Poaceae; genus Triticum; species Triticum aestivum. The sequence goes on along the minus strand of NC_057801.1, from coordinate 437,917,551 downwards.
GCTCAACGCAGGGACCAAATAACAATTACTTAGGTCTAAAACTAATCCCAAAGGTAGATGTAGAGGTAGCATGACGACGGCGATCACATCGACCTTGGAACCATTTCCAACGCACATCATCACCTCGTCCTTAGCCAATCTTCGTTTAATCCGCATCCCCTGTTTCGAGTTGCAAATGAGCAACAGAACCAGTATCAAATACACACACGATGCTACGAGCATTAGTAAGGTACACATCAATAACATGTATATCAAATATACCTTTCACTTTCCCATCCTTATTATCTGCCAAATACTTGGGGCAGTTCCACTTTCAGTGACCAGTCCCTTTGCAGTAGAAGCACTCAGTTTCAGGCTTAGGTACAGACTTGGGTTTCTTCTCCTGAGCAGCAACCTTTTTGCCATTCTTATTGAAGTTCCCCTTCTTCCCTTTTCCCTTTTTCTTGAAAATAGTGGTCTTGTTGACCATCAACACTTGATGCTCCTTTTTGATTTCTACCTCCGCAACCTTTAGCATTGCGAAGAGCTCGGGAATTGTCTTGTTCATCCCTTGCATATTATAGTTCATCACGAAGCCTTTATAGCTTGGTGGCAGTGATTGAATGTTAGCACTCCATCTTTATGAACCTTTTGCATACGTTTCTTTCCGATATGACCAAGACGGCAGTGCCACATATAAGTGGTATTATCAGTCTTCTTAAGACGTTTAGCATCAATGTTATACATAACCTTTTCACGTTCAAGATCTAATATGAATAATCCACCAATCATGGGTGCACATCCATAAAACACATCCTTATAATATATTGAGTAACCATTGTTCTCCGATTTATAAGAATAACCGTCAATTATCAAACATGATCCAGAGATAATGTTCTTACATAACTTCAGAACAAAATAACAATTACTTAGTTCTAATATATATATTTTTGAGAGAAAGATTGTAAGGGAGCCCCTACAGTATAATTGGTGAAATAACCCAAATTACAAGTATCATGCCTTGAACCTGGGTGGGTGGGAAGGCATCAGCCCCTTTCCACCACTAGTATATGCCTTAGTCTGCTACTTAGTTCTAATATCAATCCTGAAGGTAAACTTAAAGACATGACACCGGCGGCTTGAGCAGCGATCCCATCACCATTCCCGACACGCATCACAACTTCATTTCTTCTCAGCTTTCGAACATTCCGCAGTCCTGCATCGTGTTGCAAATATTAGCAACAGATCTGATATCAAATACCCATGACTCGGAACTTTCGGTGAGTAGAATATCAATAACATTAATTTGTATAACTTTTATACCTCTATCAGAAGACGGATTCTTCTTATCTGCCAGATACTTCAAGCAATTTCTTTTCCAGTGTCCTTTCTCTTTGCAGTAGAAACATATAGTCTCGCAAGAAGCTCCACCCTTGTTCCTCTTGGTGTTGCACTTCCTTTTGAAACTTTCTATTTTGTTCACGAGCAACTTTTTCTAGTTTTGCATCCTGATTTCATTGGTGTTGAGCATCACTTCATAAAGCAAAGTAAGGGTCAAATCATTCTCTGATGTCTTGGAAAAATCAATTTCCATTACATTAATACTATCATAATAGTCTGCAAGCCTAACACCTTCCTCACCAACTTTAGCTATCTTGCACTCATCCATTGCTTCAGTCATCTCATGAACTTCAGTTGGATCTTTGTGGTACAGAACTTCGAGTGCCTCAACAATCTTGATGGTACCGAGTTGTTGATCACATTTCAGTAATACTTGATCCATGCATCATAGCATTACACTTTTGATAACACTAAAATCATTCTTGCGAGAGATAAACACATTGGGTATTCACCAAGTGATTGATCCAGCACATATTCTTTCTTAGCACTTCTGAGAACATATCTCAGAGTGTGGATCCAGTCCTCTAGTTTCCACCATTTGTGGCAACCTTTTCTTTCTCGGACAGAGGTGCTAAATTAGAACTATTAAGAGCCATTGATCTACAACTATAAACACAAGATTCACTTTTAGAAATAATTCATAATTAAACTTGCACTAGTGATTAAACAAATTTTAACATAAAGTCACTACCACTCAAATCAATATCTCTCATAATTGATAGTGAGTGATTCAATACCTGATCCTATTCTCACCCACTGATGCGGACATCACTGATGACGAGAATTTTGACTGGTGGGTGCTACCTCTTGAGCACTGCGTTGGTTTTCCTTGAAGAGGAAAGGGTGATGTAGCAAAGTAGCGTAAGTATTTCCCTCAGTTTTTGAGAACCAAGGTATCAATCCAGTAGGAGGCTACACGCAAATCCCTTGTACCTACACAAACAAACAAGAACCTCGCAATCAACGCAAAAAAGGGGTTGTCAATCCCTTCACGGTCACTTGCAAAAGTGAGATCTGATAGAGATAATAATACGATAAATATTTTTGGTATTTTTATGATATAGATTGGAAAGTAAAGTGATGACCCACAAGTATAGGGTATCTATCGTAGTCCTTTCGATAAGTAAGAGTGTCAAACCCAACGAGGAGCAGAAGGATATGACAAGCGGTTTTCAGTAAGGTATTCTCTGCAAGCACTGAAATTGTAGGTAACAGATAGTTTTGTGACAAGATAATTTGTAACGGGTAACAAGCAATGAAAGTAAATAAGGTAGAGCAAGGTGTCCCAATCCTTTTTGTAGCAAAGGACAAGCCTGGACAAATTCTTATAATGAGAAAAGCGCTCCCGAGGACACATGGGAATTATCGTCAAGCTAGTTTTCATCACGCTCATATGATTCACGTTCGTTACTTTGATAATTTGATATGTGGGTGGACCGGTGCTTGGGTGCTGCCCTTTCTTGGACAAGCATCCCACTTATGGTTAACCCCTATTGCAAGCATCTGCAACTACAAAAGAAGTATTAAGGTAAACCTAACCATAGCATGAAACTAGTGGATCCAAATCAGCTCCTTACGAAGCAACGGATAAACTAGGGTTTAAGCTTCTGTCACTCTAGCAACCCATCATCTACTTATTACTTCCCAATGCCTTCCTCTAGGCCCAAATAATGGTGAAGTGTCATGTAGTCGACGTTCACATAACACCACTAGAGGAGAGACAACATACATCTCATCAAAATATCGAACGAATACCAAATTCACATGACTACTAATAGCAAGACTTCACCCATGTCCTTAGGAACAAACGTAACTAATCACAAAGCATATTCATGTTCATGATCAGAGGGGTATTAATATGCATTAAGGATCTGGACAAATGATCTTCCAGCGGATAAACCAACTAGCATCAACTACAAGGAGTAATCAACACTACTAGCAACCCACAGGTACCAATCTAAGGTTTAGGTACAAAGATTGGATACAAGAGTGAACTAGGGTTTGAGAGGAGATGGTGCTAGTGAAGATGTTGATGGAGATTGACCCCCTCCCGATGAGAGGATCGTTGGTGATTATTTCCCCCTCCCAGAGGGAAGTTTCCGGGGCAAAACAGCTCCGCCGGAGCCCTAGATTGGTTCTGCCAAGGTTCTGCCTCGTGGCGGCGGAGTTTCGTCCCGAAAGCTTGCTTATGATTTTTTTTCAGGGTAAGAGACTTCATATAGGAGAAGATGGGCACCGGAGGGCCACCAGGGGTCCCACGAGGTAGGGGCACGCCTAGTAGGGGTGGGCGCGCCCCCCACCCTCGTGGCCAGGGTGTGGGCCCCCTCTGGTACTTCTTTCGCTCAATAATTCTTATTAATTCCAAAAATGACTTTCATGGAGTTTCAGGACTTTTGGAGCTGTGCAGAATAGGTTTCCAATATTTGCTCCTTTTCCAGCCCAGAATCCCAGCTTCCGGCATTCTCCGTCTTCATGTAAAACCTTGTAAAATAAGAGAGAATAGCCATAAGTATTGTGACATAACGTGTAATAACAACCCATAATGCAATAAATATTGATATAAAAGCATAATGCAAAATGGACGTATCAACTCCCCCAAGCTTAGACCTCGCTTGTCCTCAAGCGGAAGCCGACATCGAAAAATATGTCCACATGTTTAGAGATAGAGGTGTCGATAAAAATAAAATACGGACATGAGGGCATCATGATCATTCTTGTAACAGCAACATATATATATATATATATATATATATATATATATATATATATATATATATATTGTCATATGATTTCTTATGCTCAAGTAACAATCTATTCACAATGTCAAGTATGATTCAGAAACTTCATTGAGAACCAACAAACTATAATCTCAGTCATTGAAGCAATTGCAATTTATCATAACATCGGAAAGAGTCAATAATAGAGCTTTTCAGCAAGTCCACATACTCAACTATCATATAGTCTTTCACAATTGCTAACACTCGTGCAATACTTATGGTTCTGGAGTTTTAATCGAACACAAAGAAAGATAGGGGCTTATAGTGTTGCCTCCCAACGTTTTACCTCAAGGGTAATGTCAACAATAATAGTTCATGCTAACTTACATCCAATTGGATATATATATATATATCAGGATCTTTCCAACACGAGGTGCTTGCCAAAGGATAAAATGAAAAAGGGAAAGGTGAGGATCACCTTGACTCTTGCATAATGTAAAAGACATAAAGTAAAAGATAGGCCCTTCGCAGAGGGAAGCAGAGGTTGTCATGTGCTTTTATGGTTGGATGCATGAAATCTTAATGCAAAAGAACATCACTTTATATTGCCACTTGTGATATGGACCTTTATTATGCAGTCCGTCGCTTTTATTACTTTCATATCACACGATGCGTATAAAGCTTATTTTCTCCGCACTAATAAGTCATACATATTTAGAGAGCATTTTTTATTGCTTACAACATGACAACTTACTTGAAGGATCTTACTCAATCCATAGGTAGGTATGGTGGACTCTCATGGCAAAACTGGGTTTAAGGATATTTGGAAGCACAATTAGTATATCTACTTGGTGCAAGGAATTTGGCTAGCATGAGGAGGAAAGGCAAGCTCAACTTGTTGGACGAACCATGACCATATACTTTAACTAAGATGTGAGAAAACATAACCCATTACCTTGTCTTCCTTGTCCAACATCAACTCTTTAGCATATCATACTTTAATGAGTGCTCACAATCATAAAAGATGTCCAAGATAGTACATTTATATGTGAAAACTTATCTTTCTTTATTACTTCCTATTAATTGCAACGATGACCAAAACTATGTTTGTCAAGTCCCAACAACTTTTAAGCCTCATACTCTTTATATGTGAAGTCATTACTATCCATAAGATCAATATGAACTCTTTTATTTCTTTTTATTCTTTTATGCACTCAAGATCATAGCAAGATAGCAAAGCCCTTCACTCAACACTAATCTTTATTATATATAGCTCATGAACTCGATTACATAGAGGAATCACAAAGCAAAACTCAAAACTAATTCATACCAAAACTTTATTCTACTAGATCAAGATATTACCGAAAGGATCGAACTAAGAAAAACAGTAAAGATAGGAGTGTGATGGTGATACGATACCGGGGCAACTCCCCCAAGCTTGGCAATTGCCAAGGGGAGTACCCATTCCCATGTGATTATGTCCTCGGACGTGGTGAAGGAGTTTTTGATGATGTAGGCTTGTCATCCGTCTTCACAGGCATAGGCTCACCATCATAGAAGGTTGATCGAGTCTCCGGAATCCTCAAATCTGCAGCCAAACTCATCCTCTTGAATCTATATTCATACTCACAGTTTTGGTTTTGCAGGTCATAGATCTGGGCTTGGAGGTGCTCGATTTTCTCATGAAGCTTGAAGATGGTCTCCCCAATGTTCTTGGCGTCCAGCTTGTGGTTGTTGGTGAACTCCGCGATCATCATCTTGTTGGCATTAAGTCCATGCTCCACCATCCCTTGGCACTTGAAAATTTGTTGTTCCATAGCTTCGAGCTTTGTCTCCACGCTTCCGGTACGCCTTGGTTTGAGGGTGTTGCAGCACCTCCGCGAGATAGGGGTTGATAACCCTCTCGAAAAACTTGTCCTTAGGAGCGCTTGGAGACGTCATGGTGCTCTAGATCTGTCAGAAAAACAACTCGAAATGAAAACAGAAGTTTTTTGCGTGATACGGTGGTCAAAACCTTCGGGAGATTATATAATGAATTTTTACCGACCAAAAGAAGTATCGTGCAAGAAAACAGAGTACAGAGGGCACACGAGGTGCCCACGAGGCAGGGGGCGCGCCCAGTAAGGGTGGGCGCGCCCTCCACCCTCGTGGAGGCCTCGTGGCCTTTCCGGACTACTTCTTATTTTCCTATTTTCTTAAATATTCCAAAACGAAGAAAAATTGCTATTAGAATTGTTTTGGAGTCGGTTTACTTACCGTACCACATACCTATTCCTTTTCGGAGTCTGAAACGTTGTGGAAAGTGCCCCTTATGTATTCCTCCGGGGTTACGGTTTCAATGATATTAGTTTCAACGTTTATAGGGTTACCTAAGATATAATGTTTGATTCTTTGACCGTTCACCACCCTCGGACTTGTGCCTTCCTCGGACGTTGTTGATTTTTATGGCACCGGAACGATAGACTTCCTCGATAACGTAAGGGCCTTACCATTTAGAGAGAAGTTTTCCTGCAAAGAATCTTAAACGAGAGTTGAATAGCAACACATAATCACCTACGTTAAACTCATGCTTTTGTATCCTTTTGTCATGCCATCTTTTGACTTTTTCTTTAAACAGCTTGGCATTCTCGTAGGCTTGGGTTCTCCATTCATCAAGTGAGCTAATGTCAAATAACCTCTTCTCACTGGCAAGTTTGAAATCATAATTGAGCTCTTTAATAGCCCAATATGCCTTATGTTCTAGTTCGAGAGGTAAGTGACATGCTTTTCCATAAACCATTTTATACGGAGACATACCCATAGGATTCTTATATGCAGTTCTATAGGCCCATAATGCATCATCAAGTTTCTTGGACCAATTCTTTCTAGATCTATTAACAGTCTTTTGCAAAATTAATTTGAACTCTCTATTACTCAACTCTACTTGACCACTAGACTGTGGGTGATAAGGAGATGCAATTCTATGGTTAACATCATACTTAGCAAGCATTTTACAGAAAGCACCATGAATAAAATGTGAACCACCATCAGTCATTAAATATCTAGGGATTCCAAACCTCGGAAAAATAACTTCTTTAAGCATCTTAATAGAGGTGTGATGATCAGCACTACTAGTTGGAATAGCTTCTACCCACTTAGTAACGTAATCAACAACGACTAAAATATGTGTATATCCATTAGAGGCAGGAAAAGGTCCCATATAATCAAAACCCCAAACATCAAATGGTTCAATAACAAGAGAATAATTCATAGGCATTTCTTGATGGCTACTAATATTACCAATTCTTTGACATTCATCGCAAGACAAGACAAACTTAAGAGCATCTTTGAAGAGAGTAGGCCAATAAAAACCGGATTGCAATACCTTATGTGCAGTTCTATCTCTAGCGTGGTGTCCTCCATATGGTTCGGAGTGACACTTGCATAGGATATGTTCCTGTTCATGCTCAGGTACACAACGTCTAATAACACCATCTACTCCTTTATAAAGGTGTGGGTCATCCCAGAAGTAATGTCTTAAATCACAAAAGAACTTTTTCTTTTGTTGGTATGTGAAACTAGATGGTATAAATTTAGCAACAATGTAATTGGCATAATCAGCATACCATGGAGCAGTACGAGAAGCATTAATGACCGCTAATTGTTCATCAGGAAAGCTATCATCAATAGGTAGTGGGTCATCAAGAACATTCTCTAACCTAGACAAGTTGTCTGCAACGGGGTTCTCACCTCCCTTTCTATCAATAATATGCAAATCAAATTCTTGGAGCAAGAGGACCCATCTAATAAGTCTAGGTTTAGCATCTTTCTTTTCCATAAGATATTTAAAAGCAGCATGATCAGTGTGAGTAGTTACTTTAGAATCAACAATATAAGGTCTGAACTTATCACAAGCAAATGCAACTGCTAAGAACTCTTTTTCAGTAGTAGCATAATTTCTCTAAGCAATGTCTAGAGTCTTACTATCATATTGAATAACATTTAGTTTCTTATCAACTCTTTGCCCTAGAACAGCACCTACAGCATAATCACTAGCATCGCACATAATTTCAAAGGGTTAGTTCCAATCAGGTGGCTGAACAATAGGTGCAGAGATCAAAGCTTTCTTAAGTATTTCAAATGCTTCTATACAATCATCATTGAAGACAAAAGGAATATCTTTTTGTAATAAATTAGTGAGAGGCCTAGAGATTTTAGAAAAGTCCTTAATGAACCTCCTATAAAAACTGGCATGACCAAGGAAACTTCTTATACCTTTAATGTCCTTGGGACACGACATCTTTTCAATAGCATCAACTTTAGCTTTATCAACTTCAATACCTCTTTTAGAAATTTTATGCCCCAAGACAATGCCTTCATTAACCATAAAGTGGCACTTTTCCCAATTCAAGACGAGACTGGTGTCTTTGCATCTCTGCAAAACTCGATCAGGGTTGCTCAAGCAATCATCAAAAGAGGATCCATAAACGGAGAAATCATCCATGAATACCTCACAAATCTTTTCACAAAAGTCAGAGAATATAGCATCATGCATCTTTGAAAGGTAGCAGGTGCATTACATAAACCAAAAGGCATACGTCTATAAGCAAAAGTACCGAAAGGGGAAGTAAAAGTGGTTTTTGATTGATCGTCCGCTGACACAGGTATTTGAGAGAAACCAGAATAATCATCTATAAAGCAGAAATGTGTATGTTTGGATAGTCTTTCTAGCATTTGATCAATAAAAGGTAAAGGGTAATGATCTTTCTTAGTAGCTTTATTTAATTTATGGAAATCAATTACCATCCTATAACCTGTAATAATTCTTTGCGGAATCAATTCATCTTTATCATTAGGAACAACATCAATACCTCCCTTCTTAGGGACGCAATGGACAGGACTTACCCAACCACTATCAGCAACGGGATAAATTATATCTGCCTCAAGGAGCTTTAGTATCTCCTTTCTTAGCACTTCTTTTGTCTTAGGATTTAACCGTCGTTGATGATCTCTAACTGGTTTGGCATCTTCGTCCAATTTAATTTTGTGTTGGCATAGAGTGGGACTAATGCCCTTAAGATCATCAAGAGTATATCCAATAGCAGAACGGTGCTTCTTCAGAGTTTTCAATAATCTTTCCTCTTCCTGCTCTGAAAGGTTAGCACTAATAATAACAGGATATATCTTCTTTTCATCAAGATAAGCATATTTAAGAGTATCAGGTAATGGTTTAAGCTCAAACACGGGATCACTCTTGGGTGGAGGAGGATCCGCTAGGATTTCAACGGGTAAGTTGTGTTTCAGAATAGGACCCTGCTTAAGGAATACTTCATCTATTTCCCTTCTTTCATACATAAACATATCTTTTTCATGGTCTAGCAAATACTGTTCTAACGGATCAGTAGGAGGCACGGCAATAGAAGCAAGACCAATAACTTCATCCTTACTAGGCAATTCTTTATCATGGGGTTGTCTACGAAATTTAGCAAAATTAAACTCATGTGTCGTATTCCCCAGACCAATAGTAACAACATCCTTTTTGTAATAAATCCTAGCATTAACAGTATTCAAGAAGGGTCTACCAAATGTAATGGGACAAAAGCTATCTTGTGGGGAACCAAGAACAAGAAAATCAACAGGGTATTTAACTTTCCCACACAAGACTTCAACATCTCTGACAATCCCAACTGCTGAAATAGTATCTCTATTGGCAAGCTTAATTGTAACATCAATATCTTCTAACTCAGCGGGTTTGATATCATGCATAATTTCATTGTATAAGGAAATAGGTATTGCACTGGCACTAGCACCCATATCACATAAGCCATGATAACAATGATCTCCTATTTTAACATAAATAACAAGCATGCCTACAATAGGTCTATGTATCTTAGCATCGGGTTTAGCAATATTGGCAGCTTCCTCACAGAAGTAAATGACATGCCCATCAATATTATCAACCAAGATATCTTTAACCATAGCAATACTATGTTCAACTTTAATTTTCTCAAGAGGTGTATATGTTCTAGTATTACTCTTATGAACAATAGTTGAAGCTTTAGCATGATCCTTTATCCTAACAGGGAAAGGTGGTTTCTCAACATAAGTAGTAGGAACAATAGGATCATTACAAGTGATAATCTTTTCTTCAACGGTAACAGGTGCAACTACTTTTACTTCAATGGGATGATTATATTTAAACCACTTCTCCTTAGGGAGATCAACGTTAGTAGCAAAAGATTCACAGAAAGAAGCTACTATCTAGAGTCAAGTCCATACTTAGTGCTAAATCCACGAAAAGCATCGGTATCCATAAAAGACTTAACACAATCAAACTTAGGTGTCATACCTGACTCATTACTATCGTCAGAACCCCAATCTTCAGAGTTGCGTTTAATTCTTTCCAATAAATCCCACTTGAATTCAAAAGTCTTCAGCATATAAGAACCAGCACAGGAAGTATCGAGCATGGTCTGATCATTGAGAGAAAGCCGAGCATAAAAGTTTTGAATAATCATTTCTCTTGAGAGCTCATGATCGGGGCATGAGTATAACATTGACTTAAGCCTCCCCCAAGCTTGAGCGATGCTTTCTCCTTCGTGAGGCCAAAAATTATATATATAATTATGATCACGATGAACAAGATGCATAGGATAGAACTTCTGGTGAAATTCCAATTTCAATCGTTTATAGTCCCAAGATCCCGTATCATCACATAGCCTATACCATGTCAATGCATCTCCCTTCAAAGATAAAGGGAAGACCTTCCTATTGACAACATCATCGGGTATACCTGCAAGCTTAAATAATCCACAAACTTCATCCACATAGATAAGGTGTAAATCGGGATGCAATGTTCCATCTCCTGCAAAGGGATTAGCTAGCAGTTTCTCTATAATACCCGAAGGAATCTCAAAGTAACATTTTCAGTAGGTTCAGTAGGTTGAGGAGAAATTCTTTGATCTACTGGTCGGGGCGAAGATGCCCCGGACAATCCCCTCAAAGGATTAGTATCCATAGTAACAAGTGACAGTAAATTTCAGCACACTATATAAATGTTTCCTTACCAAGTTCCACTCACCAGAGGCGCTTCACTCCCCCGGCAACGGCGCCAGAAAAGAGTCTTGATGACCCACAAGTATAGGGGATCTATCGTAGTCCTCTCGATAAGTAAGAGTGTCGAACCCAACGAGGAGCAGAAGGAAATGACAAGCGGTTTTCAGTAAGGTATTCTCTACAAGCACTGAAATTGTAGGTAACAGATAGTTTTGTGATAAGAATAAGATAATTTGTAACGGGTAACAAGCAATGAAAGTAAATGAGGTGCAGAAAGGTGCCCCAATCCTTTTTGTAGCAAAGGACAAGCCTGGACAAATTCTTATAATGAGAAAAACGCTCCCGAGGACACATGGGAATTATCGTCAAGCTAGTTTTCATCACGCTCATATGATTCGCGTTCGTTACTTTGATAATTTGATATGTGGGTGGACCGGTGCTTCGGTGCTGCCCTTTATTGGACAAGCATCCCACTTATGATTAACCCCTATTGCAAGCATCCGCAACTACCAAATAAGTATTAAGGTAAACCTAACCATAGCATGAAACTAGTGGATCCAAATCAACCCCTTACGAAGCAACGCATAAACTAGGGTTTAAGCTTCGGTCACTCTAGCAACCCATCATCTACTTATTACTTCCCAATGCCTTCCTCTAGGCCCAAATAATGGTGAAGTGTCATGTAGTCGACATTCACATAACACCACTAGAGGAGAGACAACATACATCTCATCAAAATATCGAACGAATACCAAATTCGCATGACTACTAATAGCAAGACTTCACACATGTCCTCGGGAACAAACGTAACTACTCACAAAGCATATTCATGTTCATGATCAGAGGGGTATTAATATGCATTAAGGATCTGAACAAATGATCTTCCACCGGATAAACCAACTAGCATCAACTAAAAGGAGTAATCAACACTACTAGCAACCCACAGGTACCAATCTGAGGTTTAGGTACAAAGTTTTGATACAAGAGATGAACTAGGGTTTGAGAGGAGATGCTGCTGGTGAAGATGTTGATGGAGATTGACCCCCTCCCGATGAGAGGATCGTTGGTGATGACGATGGTGATGATTTCCCCCTCCCGGAGGGAAGTTTCCCCGGCAGAACAGCTCCGCCGGAGCCCTAGATTGGTTCCGCCAAGGTTCCGCCTCATGGCGGCGGAGTTTCGTCCCGAAATCTTGCTTATGATTTTTTCCATGGTAAGAGACTTCATATAGATGATGATGGGCACCGTAGGGCCACCAAGGGGCCCACGAGGCAGGGGGCGCGCCCAGTAGGGGTGGGCACGGCCCCCACCCTCGTGGCCAAGGTGTGGGCCCCCTCTAGTACTTCTTTCGCTCAATAATTCTTATTAATTCCAAAAATGACTTTCGTGGAGTTTCAGGACTTTTGGAGCTGTGCAGAATAGGTTTCCAATATTTGCTCCTTTTCAAGCCCAGAATCCCAGCTGCCGGCATTCTCCCTCTTCATGTAAAACCTTGTAAAATAAGAGAGAATAGCCATAAGTATTGTGACATAACGTGTAATAACAGCCCATAATGCAATAAATATCGACATAAAAGCATGATGCAAAATGGACGTATCATAAAGATTGCAAAATAAGATAGATCGGAAACTTATATGATGGAAAATAGACCCGGGGGCCATAGGTTTCACTAGTGGCTTCTCTCAAGATAGCATAAGTATTATGGTGGGTGAACAAATTACTGTCTTGCAATTGATAGAAAAGTGCATAATTATGAGAATATCTAGGCATGATCATGTATATAGGCATCACGTCCGCGATAAGTAGATCAAAATGATTCTGCATCTACTACTATTACTCCACACATCGACCGCTATCCAGCATGCATCTAGAGTATTAGGTTCATAAGAACAGAGTAACGCATTAGGCAAGATGACATGATGTAGAGGGATAAACTCAAGCAATATGATATAAACCCCATCTTTTTATCCTTGATGGCAACAATACAATATGTGCCTTGCTGCCCCTGCACTCACTGGGAAAGGACACCGCAAGATTGAACCCAAAGCTAAGCACTTATCCCATTGCAAGAAAGATCAATCTAGTAGGCCAAACCAAACTGATAATTCGAAGAGACTTGCAAAGATAACCAATCATACATAAAAGAATTCAGAGGAGATTCAAATATTTCTCATAGATAAACTTGATCATAAACCCACAATTCATCGGATGTCGACAAACACACCACAAAAAGAGTTACATCGAATAGATCTCCAAGAAGATCGAGGAGAACTTTGTATTGAGATTAAAAGAGAGAGAAGAAGCCATCTAGCTAATAACTATCGACCCGAAGGTCTGTGATAAACTACTCACACTTCATCGGAGAGGCAATGGTGCTGATGCAGAAGCCCTCCATGATCGATTCCCCCTTTGGCAGAGCGCCAGAAAAAGGCCCCAAGATGGGATCTCACGGGTACAGAAGGTTTCGGTGGTGGAAATAGGGTTTCGTGGTGCTCTTGGATGTTTTCAGGGTATGTGGATATATATAGGCGAAGGAAGTCGGTCAGGGGAGCCACGAGGGGCCCACAAGGGTGGGGGTGCGCCCACCCCCTGGGGCGCGCCTCCCTGCCTCGTGGCTTCCTCGTTTTCTTCTTGACGTCCACTCCAAGTCTCCTGCATTGCGTTTGTTCCAAAAATAACTCCCCCGAAGGTTTCATTCCGTTTGGACTCCGTTTGTTATTCCTTTTCTGTGAAACACTGAAATAGGCAAAAAAACTACAATTTGGGCTGGGCCTCCGGTTAATAGGTTAGTCCCAAAAATAATATAAAAGTGTTTAGTAAAGCCCATTAAACATCCAAAACGGGTAATATAATAGCATGGAACAATAAAAAATTATAGATACGTTGAAGACGTATCAAGCATCCCCAAGCTTAATTCCTGTTCGTCCTCGAGTAGGTAAATGATAAAAACAGAATTTTTGATGTGGAATGCTACCTAGCATATTTCTCAATGTAATTTTCTTTATTTTGGCATGAATGTTCTGATCCATGTGATTCAAGATAAAAGTTCATATTAACATAAAAATAGTAATACTTCAAGCATACTGACAAGTAATCATGTCTTATCAAAATAACATAGCCAAAGAAAGCTCATCCCTACAAAATCATATAGTTAGGCTATGCTTCATTTTCGTCACAGAAAATACTCCCATCATGCACAACCCCGGTTTCAGCCAAGCAATTGGTTCATACTTTTTTAATGCGCTTTAGCTTTTTCAACTCTCACACAATACATGAGCGTAAGCCATGGATATAGCACTATGGGTGGAATATAATATGATGATGGAGGTTGTGTGTAAAAGACAAAAAAGGAGAAAGTCTCACATTGACGAGGCTAATCAACGGGCTATGGAGATGCCCATCAATTGATGTCAATACGAGGAGTAGGGATTGCCATGCAATGGATGCACTAGAGCTATAAATGTATGAAAGCTCAACAAAAGAAACTAAGTGGGTGTGCATCCAACTCGCTTGCTCACGAAGACCTAGGGCATTTTGAGGAAGCCCATCATTGGAATATACAAGCCAAGTTCTATAATGAAAAATTCCCACTAGTATATGAAAGTGACAACATAGGAGACTTTCTATCATGAAGATCATGGTGCTACTTTGAAGCACAAGTGTGGAAAAAGGATAGTAACATTGTCCCTTCTCTATTTTTCTCTCATTTTTTTCTCTTCCTTTTTTATTTTTTTATTTTGGTGGGCTTCTTTGGCCTCCCTTTTTTTATTTGGGCTTCTTTGGCCTCTTTTATTTTTCATTTGGGCTTCTTTGGCCTCTTTTATTTTTCATAAAGTCCGGAGTCTAATCCCGACTTGTGGGGGAGTCATAATCTCCATCATCCTTCCCTCACTTGGGACAATGCTCTAATAACAAAGATCATCACACTTTTATTTATTTACAACTCAAGAATTACAACTCAATACTTAGAACAAAATATGACTCCATGTGAATGCCTCCGGCGGTGTACCGGGATATGCAATGAATCAAGAGCGACATGTATGAAAGAATTATGAAGGTGGCTTTGCCACAAATACGATATCAACTACATGATCATGCAAAAGCAATATGCCAATGATGGAATGTGTCATAATAAACGGAACGGTGGAAAGTTGCATGGCAATATATCTCGGAATGGCTATGGAAATGCCATAATAGGTAGGTATGGTGGCTGTTTTGAGGAAGATATAAGGAGGTTTATGTGTGATAGAGTGTATCGTATCACGGGGTTTGGATGCACCGGCGAAGTTTGCACCAACTCTCAAGGTGAGAAAGGGCAATGCACGGTACCGTAGAGGCTAGCAATGATGGAAGGGTAAGAGTGTGTATAATCCATGGACTCACATTAGTCATAAAGAACTCATATACTTATTGCAAAAGTTTATTAGCCCTCGAAGCAAAGTACTACTACGCATGCTCCTAGGGGAAGGGTTGGTAGGAGTTAACCATCGCGCGCGATCCCGACCTCCACTCATAAGGAAGGCAATCAAAAGAACACCCCATGCTTCAAATTTGTCACATAACATTCACCATACGTGCATGCTATGGGGCTTGCCAACTTTAACACAAGTATTTCTCAATTTCATAATTACCCAACTAGCATGACTCTAACATTACCACCTTTATATCTCAAAACAATTATCAAGTATCAAATTGATCATAGTGTTCAATGCACTCTATATGATAGTTTTTATTATACCCAACTTGGATGCCCATCATATTAGGACCAATTTTATAACCAAAGAAAATACCATTCTGTTCTAAAAGACTCTCAAAATAATATAAGTGAAGCATGCGAGATCAATAAGTTCTACAAAATAAAACCACCGTCGTGCTCTAAAAAGATATAAGTGAAGCACTAGAGCAAAATTGTCTAGCTCAAAAGATATAAGTGAAGCACATAGAGTATTCTAATAAATTCCGAATTATGTGTGTCTCTCCCAAAAGGTGTGTACAGCAAGGATGATTGTGGTAAACTAAAAATCAAAGACTCATATCATGATAGACGCTCCAAGCAAAACACATAACATGTGGTGAATAAAAATATAGCCTCATGTAAAGTTACCGATGGATGAAGACGAAAGAGGGGATGCCTTCCGGAGCATCCCCAAGCTTAGGCTTTTGGTTGTCCTTGAATTTTACCTTGGGGTGCCTTGGGCATCCCCAAGCTTAGGCTCTTGCCACTCCTTCTTCCACAATCCATCAAACCTTTACCCAAAACTTGAAAACTTCACAACACAAAACTCAACAGAAAATCTCATGAGCTCCGTTAGTGCAAGAAAGCAAACCACCATTTTAAGGTACTGTAATAAACTCATTCTTTATTTATATTGGTGTTAAACATACTTTATTCCAACTTCTCTATGGTTCATACCCCCCGATACTAGCCATAGATGCATCAAAATAAGCAAACAACACACGAAAAACAGAATCTGACAAAAATAGAACAGTCTGTAGCAATCTGTAACTTTCGAATACTTTTGGAACCTTAAAAATCCTACCAAAATAGGAAGTCCTAGGCAATTTGTTTATTAATCTTATGCAAAAATAATCAACTAAAAATAACGTTCCTGTGATTTATTAAAATTATTCTCGTACGCGCAAAAGTTTTTATTTTTCAGCAAGATCAAATTAACTATCACCGCAGATGATCCTATAGGTTCTACTTGGCACAAAAACTAATTAAAACATAAAACCACATCTAACCAGAGGCTAGATGGATTATTTATTTAATAACATCAAGGAAAAATATTGGGTTGTCTCCCAACAAGCGCTTTTCTTTAAAGCCTTTTAGCTAGGCATTGATAATTTTAATGATGCTCACATGAAAGACAAGAATTGAAGCGCAAAGAGAGCATCATGAAACACGTGACAAACACATCTAAGTCTAACATACTTCCTATGCATAGGCATATTATAAGCAAACAAATTTGCAAGGCAAGCAAAAACTAGCATATGTAAGGAAGAAGAAAGAGATGATAGCCATCTCAACATGACGAGAGTAATTTAGTAAGATAAAAAATTCTACAACCATATTATCCTCTCTCATAATAATTACATGTAGGATCATAGGCAAATTCAACAAAATAGCTATCACATAACATATTCTCAACACGATCCACATGCATGTGAAGATGACACTCTTCCAAAATAGTGGGATTATCATTAACTAAAGTCATGACCTCTCCAAACCCACTTTTATCAAAAATACCATAAGATTGAACATTCTCCAAATATGTGGGATCTAAAGTTGACACTCTTCCAAACACACTTTCAATATTATTGCAAACACTATTATCAATCTCATATTCATCATGGGGCTTAAATAAATTTTCAAGATCATAAGAAGAGTCACCCCAATCATGATCATTGCAACAAGTAGTAGACATAGCAAAACTAGCATCCCCAAGCTTAGGGTTTTGGGTATTATTAGCATAACTGACATCAAGAGAATATAAAATAAAATCATTGCAATCATGCTTTTTATTCAAGTAGCTATTGTGAATCTCTTCATAAATTTCTTCATCGCAATTTTCAGATTCACGAATTTCAAGCAAAACCTCATAAAGATAATCTAGTGCACTCAAATCAATAGGATTTGGTTCATCATAATTGGATCTCTTAAAAAGATTGGCAAGAGGATGAGGATCCATAGATCTTAGGTTCTCTGTTTAGCAATAAATAAACAACTATTCCAACCAAACGAGCAAACGAGCCAAGTAATACATCAAAGCAAACAAAAAGACGAACAGAAGAAGGGTGGATAAAACGGCAAGGGTGAAGTGAGGGAGAGGAAAATGAGAGGCAAATGGCAAATAATGTAATGCGAGGGATAAGAGTTTGTGATGGGTACTTGGTATGTCTTGACTTGTGCGTAGACCTCCCCGGCAACGGCGCCAGAAATCCTTGTTGTTACCTCTTGAGCACTGCATTGGTTTTCCCTTGAAGAGGAAAGGGTGATGCAGCAAAGTAGCGTAAGTATTTCCCTCAGTTTTTGAGAACCAAGGTATCAATCCAGTAGGAGGATACACACAAATCCCTCGTACCTACACAAACAAACAAGAACCTCGCAACCAACGTGATAAAGGGGTTATCAATCCCTTCACGGTCACTTGCAAAAGTGAGATCTAATAGAGATAATAATAAGATAAATATTTTTGGTATTTGTATGATATAGATTGGAAAGTAAAGATTGCAAAATAAGATGGATCGGAAACTTATATGATGGAAAATAGACCCGGGGGCCATAGGTGTCACTAATGGCTTCTCTTAAGATAGCATAAGTATTACGGTGGGTGAACAAATTACTGTCGAGCAATTGATAAAAAAGTGCATAGTTATGAGAATATCTAGGCATGATCATGTATATAGGCATCACGTCCGCGACGAGTAGATCGAAACGATTCTGCATCTACTACTATTACTCCACACATCGACCGCTATCCAGCATGCATCTAGAGTATTAAGTTCATAAGAACAGAGTAACGCCTTAGGCAAGATGACATGATGTAGAGGGATAAACTCAAGCAATATGATATAAACCCCATCTTTTTATCCTCCATGGCAACAATACAATACGTGCCTTCCTGCCCCTGCTGTCACTGGGAAAGGACACCGCAAGATTGAACCCAAAGCTAAGCATTTCTCCCATTGCAAGAAAGATCAATCTAGTAGGCTGATACGTCACCAACGTATCTATAATTTTTTATTGTTCCATGCTATTATATTACCCCTTTTGGATGTTTATGGGCTTTATTTTACATATTTATATCATTTTTGGGACTAACCTACTAACCGGAGGCCCAACCCGTATTGCTGTTTTTTTGCCTATTTCAGTATTTCGAAGAAAAGGAATACCAAACGGAGTCCAAACGGAATGAAACCTTTGGGAGCATGATTTTTGGAACGAACGTGATCCAGAGGACTTGGAGTGCAATTCAAGAAGCAATCGAGGCGGCCAGGAGATACGAGGGCGCGCCCACCCCTCCTGGGCATGCCCTTGTCTCCTGGGCCCCAGGAGCGGCCACCAACGTACTTCTTCCTCCTATATATACCTACGTACCACGAAAACATCCAGGGAGCCAACGAAAAACAATTTCCACCGTCGTAACCTTCTGTATCCGCGAGATCCCATCTTGGAGCCTTCGCCGGCGCTCCGCCGGAGGGGGAATCGACCATGGAGGGCATCTACATCAACACCATAGCCCCTCCGATGAGTTGTGATTAGTTTACCACAGACCTTCGGGTCCGTAGATATTAGCTAGATGGCTTCTTCTCTCTTTTTGGATCTCAATACAATTTTCTCCCCCTCTCTTGTGGAGATCTATTCGATGTAACTCTTTTTGCGGTGTGTTTGTCGAGATCCGATGAATCGTGGGTTTATGATCAAGTTTATCAATGAGAAATATTTGAATCTTCTCTGAATTCTTTTATGTATGATTGAGTTATCTTTGCAAGTCTCTTCGAATTATCAGTTTGGTTTGGCCTACTAGATTGATCTTTCTTGCCATGGGAGAAGTGCTTAGCTTTGGGTTCGATCTTGCGGTGTCCTTACCCAGTGACAGAAAGGGTTGCAAGGCACGTATTGTATTGTTGCCATCGAGGATAAAAAGATGGGGTTTATATCATATTGCTTGAGTTTATCCCTCTACATCATGTCATCTTTCTTAATGTGTTACTCTGTTCTAGGGATGAAAATGGAGTGGAAACTTTCCGTTTTTCTGGAGGAAAAATGGAAACAAAGAGGAAATATGAAAACAGAAATGGAAATTTGTAAAACGAAAGTGGAAATGGAATTTTTTATGCAGAAAGGGAAACAAAAACAGAACGGTATTTTTCAGTCGAACAGACATGGAAACGGAACTTTATGTTTCCGTGAATATGGAATTTCCGTTTTACTATAGACTTATGTCTCCTTTGTGGCCCAACCACCAAACAACACACAATCACACGATTAGTAGAATGAATCTGAGGCACAATTTCTACTACCAGACGTATACCCAGCTTGACTCTATACATAATTGTTCAGTACTACTACAATACTACACTAAGTGGCTAACATAACTATATTATTTTTTGGCCATGTTAACAACTCATTATATTTGTTTGTTTTTGTGTGTATTTCTCTATGATTAAAGGCGGTTTTAAGTTCCGGTGAACGTCCACTTCTGTTTCTGGGTCCGCTTTGTATTTGCTCCGTGTCTGTTTCCAGTAGTATCTGTTTCCGTATTCATTTCCAGGGTTTCTGTATTCGTTTCCACTTCTACAAAAAAAATATGAAAACAAATGCGGTAGCACTCAGTTCCATCCATTTCCGCTCTGTTTTCATCCCTACTCTGTTCTTATGAACTTAATACTCTAGATGCATGCTGGATAGCAGTCGATGTGTGGAGTAATAGTAGTAGATGCAGTCAGGAGTCGGTATTGTTGCGGACGTGATGCCTATATACATGATCATGCCTAGATAATCTCATAATTATTCGCTTTTCTATCAATTTCTCGACAGTAATTTGTTCACCCACCGTAATACTTATCCTATCTTGAGAGAAGCCACTAGTGAAACCTATGGCCCCCGGGTCTATCTTTTACCATATAAGCTTTCAATCTACTTTTATTTGCATCTTTACTTTTTGCATCTATATTATAAAATACCAAAAATATATTTATCTTATCATACTATCTCTATCAGATCTCACTTTCGCAAGTGGTCGTGAAGGGATTGACAACCCCTTTATTGTGTTGGTTGCGAGTTCTTTGTTTGTTTGTGTAGGTGCGTGGGACTTTTGAGGAGCCTCCTACTAGATTGATACCTTGGTTCTCAAAAACTGAGGGAAATACTTACGCTACTATTCCTGCATCACCCTTTCCTCTTCAAGGAAAACCAACGCAAGCTCAAGACGTAGCAAGAAGGATTTCTGGCGCCGTTGCCGGGGAGGTCTTCACTCAAGTCAAGACATACCAAGTACCCATCACAAACTCATTTCCCTCACATTTACATTATTTGTCATTTGCCTCTTGTTTTCCTCTCCCCAACTTCACCCTTGCCATTTTATTCGCCCTCTGTTTCCCAATCTTCTTCTCTCTTTCGTTTGCCTTGTCGTTATGGCTAGTTCCTTATCCGCTCCTATGTCTCCCGACTTTGAAGTTCTTCACTTCAAGCAAAGGCAAGGAGAAAACTTAAAAGATGCTTGGTATAGGCTGATGGAATCTTATCGCAAGTGCACCCTTGAGGTGAACTTTAGAATTCTTCTTCGCAGTTTTTATGTTGGGTTAAATATGACACATAGACAACTCTTGGATTGCATTGCCAAGGGAAATTTTATTGAAATTGACCCTAGTATTGCACATGAAATTATAGAGGGGATAGTGGGAACACTACCTCAAAAGGGAGGACCACATCCTACCGAAGAACAAACACAAGTGTTTGGGAAGATTTGCGAAGTAACAAAAATATTACAAAAGTGTCTTGAGCCTCTTAAAAGTGTTAGCGGAAATCTTCACCGCATGAATATGGTGATTACTCTTTGCAATAAGCGGTTGGATTTTTTAGATATAAAAATTTCCCAGTATGAAGGGAAACATAAAAAACCTCCCGGATTCGAGCATTACTCCGCTAAAAAAACTGAAAATCAAAGATGGCACTACTTAGATCTATCTTCGCTTTTATGCCTAGCTAGGGGCGTTAAACGATAGCACTAGTTGGGAGGCAATCCAATTTTATTTGTGTTTTTTGTTTCTGTTTCTGTTTAGTAATAAATTTTGCATCTACCTTCTGTTTAGATTTGTTTTGATGTTTTAATCAGTGTTTGTGCCAAGTAGAAGCTATAGGATAACCTATGGTGATAGTTAATTTGATTCTGCTGAAAAACAGAAACTTTGCACGCACGAATTTTGTTTGTTAAATCACAGAAACATGATTTTGCGTTGATTCTTTTTGCTTCCGATCAATAAACAAATTGCCCAGGATTTCCTATTTTTGTAGGATTTGTAAAGTTCCAGAAGTTTGCGTTAGTTACAAATTGCTACAGACTGTTCTGTTTTTGACAGATTCTGTTTTTCATGTGTTGTTTGCTTATTTTGATGCATCTATGGCTAGTAAAATAGTTTATAAACCATAGAGAAGTTGGAATGCAGTAGGTTTAACACCAAAATAAATAAAGAATGAGTTCATTACAGTACCTTATGTGGTGGTTTTGTTTTCTTTCACTGACGGAGCTTATGAGATTTCCTGTTGAGTTTTGTGTTGCGAAGTTTTCAAGTTTTGGGTAAAGATTTGACGGACTATGGAATAAGGAGTGGAAAGAGCCTAAGCTTGGGGATGCCCATGGCACCCCAAGATATTCAAGAATAGCCAAAAGCCTAAGCTTGGGGATGCCCCGGGAAGGCATCCCCTCTTTCGTCTTCGTTCATTGGTAACTTTACTTGGAGCTATATTTTTATTCGCCACATGATATGTGTTTTGCTTGGAGTGTCGTGTATTATATTAGTATTTGCTTTTTAGTTTACCACAATCATCCTTTATGTACACACCTTTTGGGAGAAGCCTACTTGATTAGAATTTATTAGAATATGCTATGTGCTTCACTTATATCTTTTGAGCTTGATAGATTTTGCTCTAGTGCTTCACTTATATCTTTTAGAGCACGGCGGTGGCTTAATTTTGTAGAAATTGCTAGTCTCTCATGCTTCACTTATATTATTTTGAGAGTCTCTTAGAACAGCATGGTATTTGCTATGGTTATAAATTGGTCCTAGAATGGTAGGCATCCAAGTTGGGTATAATAAAAACTATCGTAGAAAGTGAATTGGATGCTATGATCAATATGATACTTGATAATTGTTTTGAGATATGGAGGTAGTGATATTAAAGTCATGCTAGTTGGGTGATTATGAATTTAAAGAATGCTTGTGTTGAAGTTAGCAAGTCCTGTAGCATGCACGTATGGTTAAAGTTGTGTAACAAATTTGAAACATGAAGTATACCTGGCTTGTGCATCCTTATGAGTGGCGGTCGGGGACGAGTGATGGTCTTTCCTACCAATCTATCCCTCTAGGAGCATGCACATAGTGCTTGATTTTTGATGACTTCTAAATTTTTGCAATAAGTATATGAGTTCTTTTGACTAATGTTGAGTCCATGGATTATACGCACTTTTACCTTTCCACCATTGCTAGCCTCTTCGGTACCGTGCATTGCCCTTTCTCATCTTGAGAGTTGGTGCAAACTTCGCCGGTGCATCCAAACCCCGTGATATGATATGCTCTATCACACATAAACCTCCTCATATCTTCCTCAAAACAGCCACCATACCTACCTATTATGGCATTTCCATAGCCATTCCGAGATATATTGCCATGCAACTTTCCACCATTCCGTTCATCATCATGACATACATTACTTTTGTCATATTGCCATTGCATGATCATGTAGTTGACATCGTATTTGTGGCAAAGCCACCATGGATAATTTTTCATACATGTCACTCTTGATTCATTACACCATCCCGGTACACCGCCGGAGGCATTCATTTAGAGTCATATCTTGTTCTAGTTTCGAGTTGTAATTCATGTGTTGTAATCAATAAAAGTGTGATGATCATCATTATTAGAGCATTGTCCCAAAGAAAAAAAAGACCAAAAGAAAAAAAAAGAAAGGCCAAAGAAAAAAAGAAAAAGAAAAAAAAGAAAGAAAAAAAGAAAAAGGGCAATGTTACTATCTCTTTTTCCACACTTGTGCTTCAAAGTAGCACCTTGTTCTTCATGTAGTGAGTCTCATATATTGTGCTTCAAAGTAGCACCATGTTTTTTATATAGTGAGTCTCATATGTTGTCACTTTCATACACTAGTGGGAATTTTTCATTATAGAACTTGGCTTGTATATTCCTACGTTGGGCTTCCTCAAATGCCCTAGGTCTTCGTGAGCAAGCAAGTTGGATGCACACCCACTAGTTTTATTTTGATGAGCATTCATTTATAGATCTAGTGCATCCGTTGCATGGCAATCCCTACTCCTCATGTTGACATCAATTGATGGGCATCTCCGTAGCCCGTTGATTATCCTCGTCAATGTGAGACTTTCTCCTTTTTTTGTCTTCTCCACACAATCCCCATCATCATATTCTATTCCACCCATAGTGCTATATCCATGGCTCACGCTCATGTATTGCGTGAAGGTTGAAAAAGTTTGAGATTATTTAAGTATGAAACAATTGCTTGGCTTGTCATCGGGGGTGTAGAATTTGGGAACATCTTTGTGTGACGAAAATGAAGCATAGCCTAACTATATGATTTTGTAGGGATGAACTTTCTTTAGCCATGTTATTTTGACAAGACACGATTGCTTTGATTAGTATGCTTGAAGTGTTACTATTTCTTTTATCAATATGAACTTTTATTTTGAATCATTTGGATCTGAACATTCATGCCACAATAAAGAAAATTACATTGAGAATTATGCTAGGTAGCATTCCACATCAAAAATTCTGTTTTTATCATTTACCTACTCGAGGACGAGCAGGAATTAAGCTTGGGGATGCTTGATACGTCTCCAACATATCTATAATTTTTTATTGTTCCATGCAATTATATTACCCCTTTGGATGTTTATGGGCTTTATTTTACATATTTATATCATTTTTTGGACTAACCTACTAACCGGAGGCCCAGCCCGTATTGCTGTTTTTTTTTGCCTATTTCAGTATTTCGAAGAAAAGGAATACCAAACGGAGTCCAAACGGAATGAAACCTTCGGGAGCGTGATTTTTGGAACAAACGTGTTACAAAGGACTTGGAGTGCAAGTCACGAAGCAATCGAGACGGCCAAGAGATAGGAGGGTGCGCCCACCCCTCCTGGGCGTGCCCCCTGTCTCCTGGGCCCCACGAGCGGCCACCGACGTACTTCTTCCTCCTATATATACCTACGTACCCCGAAAACATCCAAGGAGCCAACGAAAAACAATTTCCACCACCGTAACCTTCTGTATCTGTGAGATCCCATCTTACAGCCTTCGCCGGTGCTCCGTCGGAGGGAGAATCGACCACGGAAGGCTTCTACATCAACACCATATCCCCCCTATGAGTTGTGAGTAGTTTACCACAGACCTTCGGGTCCATAGTTATTAGCTAGATGGCTTCTTCTCTCTTTTTGGATCTCAATACAATGTTCTCCCCCTCTCTTGTGGAGATCTATTCGATGTAGCTCTTTTTGCGGTGTATTTGTAGAGATCCGATGAATTGTGGGTTTATGATCAAGTTTATCTATGAGAAATATTTGAATCTTCTCTGAATTCTTTTATGTATGTTGAGTTATCTTTGCAAGTCTCTTCGAATTATCAGTTTGGTTTGGCCTACTAGATTGATCTTTCTTGCCATGGGAGAAGTGCTTAGCTTTGGGTTCAATCTTGCGGTGTCCTTACCCAGTGACAGAAAGGGTTGCAAGGCACGTATTGTATTGTTGCCATCGAGGATAAAAAGATGGGGTTTATATCATATTGCTTGAGTTTATCCCTCTACATCATGTCATCTTTCTTAATGTGTTACTCTGTTCTTATGAACATAATACTCTAGATGCATGCTGGATAGCGGTCGATGTGTGGAGTAATAGTAGTAGATGTAGGCAGGAGTCGGTGTACTTGTTGCGGACGTGATGCCTATATACATGATCATGCCTAGATAATATCATAATTACTCGCTTTTCTATCAATTGCTCAACAGTAATTTGTTAACCCACCATAATACTTATGCTATCTTGAGAGAAGCCACTAGTGAAACCTATGGCCCCCGGGTCTATCTTTTATCATATAAACTTTCAATCTACTTTTATTTGCATCTATATTATAAAATACCAAAAATATATTTATCTTATCATACTATCTCTATCATATTTCACTTTCGCAAGTGGCCGTGAAGGGATTGACAACCCCTTTATTGCGTTGGTTGCGAGTTCTTTGTTTGTTTGTGTAGGTGTGTGGGACTTTTGAGGAGCCTCCTACTGGATTGATACCTTGGTTCTCAAAAATCGAGGGAAATACTTACGCTACTATTGCTGCATCACCCTTTCCTCTTCAAGGAAAACCAACGCAAGCTCAAGACGTAGCGTAGGCCAAACCAAACTGATAATTCGAAGAGACTTGCAAAGATAACTGTCGGTGTCAAAACCGGTGGATCTCGGGTAGGGGGTCCCGAACTGTGCGTCTAGGCGGATGGTAACAGGAGACGAGGGACACGATGTTTTTACCAAGGTTCGGTCCCTCTCGATGGAGGTAAAACCCTACGTCCTGCTTGATTAATATTGATGATGTGGGTTACAAGAGTAGATCTACCATGAGATCAAGGAGGCTAAACCCTAGAAGCTAGCCTATGGTATGATTGTTGTTCGTCCTATGGACTAAAGCCATCCGGTTTATATAGACATCGGAGAGGGCTAGGGTTACACAGAGTCGGTTACAATGGTAGGAGATCTACATATCCATATCGCCAAGCTTGCCTTCCACGCCAAGGAAAGTCCCATCCGGACACGGGACGAAGTCTTCAATCTTGTATCTTCATAGTCTTGGAGTCCGGCCGATGATGGTAGTTCGGCTATCCGGACACCCCCTAGTCCGGGACTCCCTCAATAACCAATCTTACATAAAAGAATTTAGAGGAGATTCAAATATTTCTCATAGATAAACTTGATCAGAAACCCACAATTCATCGGATCTCGACAAACACACCGCAAAAAGAGTTACATCAAATAGATCTCCAAGAAGATCGAGGAGAACTTTGTATTGAGATTCAAAGAGAGAGAAGAAGCCATCTAGCTAATAACTATGGACCCGAAGGTCTATGATAAACTACTCACACTTCATCGGAGAGGCTATGGCGTTGATGTAGACGCCCTCCGTGATCGATTCCCCCTCCGGCGGAGCACCGGAAAAGGCCCCAAGATGGGATCTCACGGGTACAGAAGGTTGCGGCGATGGAAATAGGGTTTCGTGGTGCTCCTGGATGTTTTCAGGGTATGTGGATATATATAGGCAAAGCAAGTTGGTCAGGGGAGCCATGAGGGGCCCACGAGGGTGGGGGGCACCCACTGTCGGTGTCAAAACCGGCGG
This sequence comes from Triticum aestivum, assembly GCF_018294505.1. Classification (NCBI taxonomy): domain Eukaryota; kingdom Viridiplantae; phylum Streptophyta; class Magnoliopsida; order Poales; family Poaceae; genus Triticum; species Triticum aestivum. Next base: position 437,890,285 of record NC_057801.1, on the reverse strand, counting down.
CTCTCGGGTAGGGGGTCCCGAACTGTGCGTCCAAGGCTGGAGGCGGGGGGCACGATGTTTACCCAGGTTCGGGCCCTCTCGATGGAGGTAATACCCTACTTCCTCCTCGATTGATCTTGATGATATGAGTATTACAAGAGTTGATCTACCACGAGATCGTAGAGGCTAAACCCTAGAAGCTAGCCTATGATTCTGATTGTTCTGGTCCTACGGACTAAACCCTCCGGTTTATATAGACACCGGAGGGGGCTAGGGTTACACAGAGTCGGTTATAGAGAAGAAAATCTATATATCCGAATTGTCAAGCTTGCCTTCCACGCAAAGGAGAGTCATGTCCGGACACGGGACGAAGTCTTCAATCTTGTATCTTCATAGTCCAACAGTCCGGCCATAGTATATAATCCGGTTGTCCGAGGACCCCTTAATCCCGGACTCCCTCAGTAGCCCCTAAACTAGGCTTCAATGACGATGAGTCCGGCGCGCAGATTGTCTTCGGCATTGCAAGGCGGGTTCCTTCTCCGAATACTCCATAGAAGATTTTGAACACGAGAGTCGTGTCCAGCTCTGCAAAACAAATTCCACATACCACCGTAGAGAGAACAATACCACACAAATCTAATCTCCTAACAGCTTTTCATAGCGTGACATCACGCCGCGGCCCGGTCATTATTCGAACCGTTTTTCACAACCAGCTACTTCACATATTGCGAGGCGGTTTCCTTGACACATCTTGTCAAAGCAGAGATCGTGTCCCCTTATCGCGGGATTCTCATCAATACGGGCATGGGTAACCCAACCACGTCATCAATCGTGGCGCTTGAGGAATAAGCGATTTTAACGGGCAAGTGGGGAGGCGCACAGTTTCTACCGCCTTTATAAAGAGATAGAGACCCCCCTTTTTAGCCCACGTCTTCTTCCTCCTTAGCTCATCCATTCTCGCACTCTCGAGCTCCAGTGCCCAAGTTCTCACCTTCTCCGTAAAGCCACTCCAGACATGTCCGGAGAAGGAGGCAAGTGGATGGCCTCCTCCGTTACGGAGGAGGACATCACAAAGCTCTGGGAGGCCGGATACTTGGCCGCAGACATCGCGCACCGGCTCCCGGACGCAGGGCAGATCATCCCTACTCCGAAACCCCACGAGAGGGTTGTGTTTCTCACCCACTTCGTCCGTGGACTGGGATTTCCCCTCCACCCATTTGTCCGCGGGATCATGTTTTATTATGGGATGGACTTCCACGATCTAGCCCCCAACTTCATCCTCAACATCTCGACATTTATCATCGTGTGCGAGGCTTTCCTCCGCATCAAGCCCCACTTCGGCCTGTGGCTGAAGATCTTCAATGTGAAGCTAAAGATAGTGGTCGGCCAGCAAGCGGAGTGCGGAGGCGCCATGGTGGGCAAGATGCCCAATGTCACCTGGCTCGAAGGCTCCTATGTGGAGACCGTGAAGGGGTGGCAATCGGGGTGGTTCTACATCACCGAGCCACGCGACTCCAACTGGGCGGCGGCCCCCGAATTTCAATCTGGCATCCCCATGCGACTTACCTCCTGGAAAAGCAAAGGTTTAGCCTGGGGCGAGCTAGCGGAGCTGACCGGACTCCAGAACTACGTCTAAGCAAGAAAATCAAGCTTGTCAATGTGGTTCAGGTCATGCTCTTCCACTGGATCCTCCCGTGCCAAAGACGGGCATTTAATATGTGGAAGTTTGACCCGGCCGAACACCAGACGCTATGAGAGCTCTTCGACACAACGCAAAAGGACGTTTGGAAGGTGTTGTTCAAGGCCGCTGAGGTACCTCCTCCCGTTACCGAAGATCGCGGGCTCAGCACAAAGCTCCCCGCCAATCCGGTAAGTTTTCTATGTTTTATAAGATGCTCCTTCCCCTAATATATTCGTGAAAGGAATTTAAGCCTTCCCACCAATCTTAACAGGACTGGGTGGCGACAGCGAAGCGGATCGACTGCCCAGCTCCACTACCCGAGGACACAGCGATGGCTCTCCTAATGGAGATGCTGTTTCCGGTGCCCTATGAGGTGCCAGAGAAGAAGGCCAAGAAGAAGGCCACGGGGACCAAGAAAGGTCTCCGGCGCAAGGTGGTATCGGACTCATCATCCGAAGACACCGAGGCGCACTCCTCCAACGAAAATGAGGAGGAGGAAGAGGAAAACCCTCTCCCCCAAACCGAGGGGCATAAGAAAAGGAAGGCCGCCCCATCCGGGGAGGCCGAAGGGTCCAAGAAGGGAAGGACCCTCCCTCCGGACCACTCCAGAACAGCCGCCTACAGCAACGAGGAGTGGCTACCCAGGGACAAGCCCCTGGCGAAGTTGTAAGTATCCGGATACCATAATACTTCTGGCACGTTTAGCTTTATGGCTTCTTATCATGTTAAAATGTGTTCGTGTAGTCCGTCCAAAGCCTGCATCGACCTATCCTCCTCAGATGGGTCTTTGAGCTTGTCGGCGATGAACAGCGATTCGCTCCCGACGGCCTCCACTCCCCGACCCACGAACGACACCGAAGTGTTGTCTCAAAGGATACCGGGCCAGGGGGAGATAGTTCTAGAGGCGCCTCAAGGCGAAACCCCCGATGTCGAGCACATGGGGGGGAGATCCCCACGGATTTTGATGAAGGGGACCCCAACAAGCTTGGCCCCCAGTCGGATACTGCGTCGGAACCTCCAGTGGTTCCGGTTTCAGGCAGGTAGCCCCTCACTAAGGGCGGTGAGCCGTCTGTGCCAATGACCTCTGTCCATCCAGAGGCATCGGACAACTTGCTGGAAACGCTTCAAGGCGCTTCCATTGATGAAGAACACCGTACTCTTATGAGTACGGTGATTGTGAAGGTTCAGTCCACCAAAAGTGGATTGACCGAAGCCTACGCCAGCCTCCTAACAGGCTTTGAGGTAAGTAATTAAATTATAAGAAAATATCACAGTGTAGACAGTAGCCCCTGATGCTCTGTTTGGTGTTCGGAAAGAAAGGCCGGACAGAGGATCAAATAACCTCCACATGAGTCTAATCATATTATGTTTATGTGAATAAGCATGCATTGTTGGTGGCTGCTGCCGCCCATACTGCGGAGGTCTCCGGAGTGAAGCAGGACCTGAGGCGGGCCGAGGAAGAGCTCGGCCTCGTGAAGAGGCAGCTCGAGGAGAACAAAGGTAAGTGATACCCCGTCTGAATGTCATATAAAGGAAAAATTGTTGACGCTAATAGAAGCATCATGTATATGATAGGGGCCGCGACCGAAGTGGCGGCCCTTAAGAAGGCGTTGTCCGAGGCCAAAGACAAAGCGGCCAAGGAGCGCACCAAGCGTGAAAAACAGGAGGCTTGGATTGATGAGGTCCAGCAAGAGCTCCAGGACTTCGTCAAAAATTTCGAGTCCTTCGAGTGTGACTCCAAGACGCAAGAGTCAGAGCTTGCGAAGGCCCTCCAAAGCGTGCAAGACACCAAGGTCGAAGCCCAGAAGGCCCTCCAGGAGATTGAGGCGGCCAAGAAGATAGCGGCGGGTAAGGCATTCATTATGCAAAGCAAGCATGTGAAGGAGACTTTCCTTTTACTTACCCGAATTCGGAGCTCTCCAGGAGAATTCGCAGATCTGCCGCACAACATCTATGATACCGCAGAGTTCTACCGAGCTGAGGAAGGGAGCTCGATGGATAAGTTGTTTGGGTCCCAGTATATTGGGGCCGATCATCCAATGCCTTTGAGCGATCAGCTGAAGCAACTGTCGAACTTCACAAGGCGGCTGAACTGGCCATGAAGGACCTCATAGTCCGGCTGTGGTCTGGTGAGCCCCTGCACGGCAGCTACTTCGGCCTTGTCAAGCGGATGGTAAATGCCTGTCCGCGGCTCGAAGTCATTAAGCGGTCCGTCTGCATTGAAGGTGCACGCAGGGCCTTGGCCCGTGCGAAAGTGCACTGGGCGAAGATGGATGCCGAGAAGCTGGTTACAGAGGGGACACCGAAGGGCAAGGAGCATCGCCACCCCGAACAGTATTATGACAATGTCATTAAGGGTGGCCGCCTTGTGGCGGATGAATGTGATAAGGATGTAATATTTGAATGAATGTACTCATATCATCCTGTTGTAGGACCTTAAAGTATGTCTAGAGGGGGGTGATTACACTACTTGACCAATTAAAAACCTAACCTTTTCCCAATTTTAGAGTTTGGCAGATTTTAGCAATCTTTGGACAAGTCAAGCAATCATCACACAAATAAAGCAAGCATGCAAAGAGTATATAGGCAGCGGAAATTAAAGCATGCAACTTGCAAGAAAGTAAAGGGAAGGGTTTGGAGGATTCAACCGAAATTGGAGACACGGATGTTTTTGTCGTGGTTCCGATAGGTGGTGCTATCGTACATCCACGTTGATGGAGACTTCAACCCACGAAGGGTAACGGTTGCGCGAGTCCACGGAGGGCTCCACCCACGAAGGGTCCACGAAGAAGCAACCTTGTCTATCCCACCATGGCCGTTGACCACGAAGGACTTGCCTCACTAGCTCTAGATTTTCACGAAGTAGGCGATCTCCTTGCCCTTACAAACTCCTTGGTTCAACTCCACAATCTTGTCGGAGGCTCCCAAGTGACACCTAGCCAATCTAGGAGACACCACTCTCCAAGAAGTAACAAATGGTGCGTTGATGATGAACTACTTGCTCTTGTGCTTCAAATGATAGTCTCCCCAACACTCAACTCTCTCTCATGGGATTTGGATCTGGTGGAAAGAAGATTTGAGTGGAAAGCAACTTGGGGAAGGCTAGAGATCAAGATTCATATGGTAGGAATGGAATATCTTGGCCTCAACACATGAGTAGGTAGTTCTCTCTTAGAAATGGTAAGTTGGAAGTGTAGGTTTGTTCTGATGGCTCTCTCCACGAATGAAGAGGAGGTGGAGGGGTATATATAGCCTCCACACAAAATCTAACTGTTACACACAATTTACCAAACTCGTTGGGACCGAATCAACAAACTCGGGCGGACCGATTCAGTAAACCTAGTGACCGTTAGGATTTTCTATGGGACCGACATGCAACTCGATAGGACAGATATGGTTAGGTTTAGGGCATAACGTAATCTCGGTGAGACCGGTTACACAAACTCGGTGAGACCGATTTTGGTAATTAGCTAACTAGAGAGTTGGTCAGGTAAACTCGGTGGGACCGATTTGCTCTTTTCGGTGAGACCGAAATGTTACAAAAGGGAAACAGAGAGTTTACATTGCAATCTCGGTGGGACCGATCGCTCACTTCGGTTAGACCGAAACATTACGAAGGGAAACAGAGAGATTACAATCCCATCTCGGTGAGACCGAGATCCCTATCGGTAAGACCGATTTGCCTAGGGTTTGTGGCAGTGGCTATGACATTTGAACTCGGTGGCGCCGGATAGAAAGAATCGGTGTGACCGGTTTTGACTTTAGGTTTAGGTCATATGAGGATGTGAGAAAGTAGTTGAGGGTATTTGGAGCATATCACCAAGCACTTGAAGCAAGAGGCTCATTAAGCAACACCTCATCCCTCCTTGATAGTATTGGCTTTTCCTATAGACTCAATGCGATCTTGGATCACTAAAATGTAACATGAAGAGTCTTCAGCTTTTGAGCTTGAGCCAATCCTATGTCCTTGATATTTTGAGGGATCCACTTTCATCATCCATGCCATGCCATTCATTGAGCTTTTCTGAAATAATAGTCTTGGAATAGCATTAGCTCAATGAGCTATATGTTGTTATGAACTACCAAAACCACATAGGGATAGTTGCACTTTCAATCTCCCCCTTTTTGGTAATTGATGACAACATATAGATCAAAGCTTCGATAAATGATAATAAGATTGAAAAACATTGTCGCTTTGAGAAGTATGTGATAAGCAAGAGCTCCCCCTAAATTTGTGCATAGTTTAAGATTTGATTTGGACTGCAAATGCACAAGGAATTAGGCTCATGGGTTACTCTTACATGTCACATACATCTTGGTGGAGCTCTCAAAATAATAAAGATTGAATACATGCACTCATCACCAAGCAAAATGAATGATCATATAAGGATAGGTAAGATAATATCATCAAACAGGCATAAGTGTAGCTTATGATCAAACACATGATCATTAATGTCTCACAGATAATAGCATAGTATCTCAAGCAATCAAAAGCAAACAAAGTTTAACCACCAAAGCAAGAGAGAACAAAAGCAACACTCTCTCTCTCTCTCGAAGCCTATGATCTATACATTTTTCTCCCCCTTTGGCAACAAGTTACCAAAAAGTTCATAGAAAATGCATAGAGCTAGATCAACTCTCAGGCTTGATCTTCAGGTGGTGGTGTAGAGATGGCTCCTCGGACGAAGGCTTCAGTTGATGTAGATGGAGCTGGAGGAGTTGGTGCTAGAGCTGGTTGCCCTGGAGCTGTAGAAGCTGTTGCTGGTGCAGATGATGTGGCTCTAGTGTCTGTCACAGGCACTGCAACTGACCTCTGAGCTCTAGGCACTCTGGCAAATGCATCAGTGGTTGTCTTGCCCTTCCTCTCCTGCATGTCTTCCTGAAGCTGCTCCACAACTGACTGAATCTCGGTCACTTTGACATCTAGATCATAGAATTTTTGTTTCATGATTCTCTCCAGGCTCTCCTGGTTTTGAGTTAGGGTGGCCAACCCCTTCTCAATCCTCAGTGATGATGCTATCAAGTAACCAAGCTGCTCCTGCTTGTTCTTCAAGAAGTACTCAGATGCCTCCTCTTGAGTTGGCATCTTGGTAGCCTTCTCTTTCCTTGCCTTCTCCTTCTTCTCTTGAGCTTGCACTGATGATGGTTCATTCTCATTAATTACAACCTGATTGTCCTCAAAGTCTAGATAGAGAGCAAAATGTTCCTTATCCAACAGATATTTTCCTGTGCCCATCTTTGAGTTAATCAACTCCTGAATCTGTGGGGCATATCCACAACTTCTCTTCTAGTCTGCTGTTGTCCTCTTAATGGTCTCAACCATAAGGCTCATGACCTTGAATTTCTATGGCACATCAAATATATGCAGCAAGTTGATTGCATGCCCTCTGATCATGCTCTGGTCACCTGACTTGGGCAAAAGAGTGTGCCTTAGGATCCAGTTGATCGTAGGCAGCCCTGACAGAAGAAAGTGGACTGACCCAAACGAGAAAGTCTCAAGAGCTTTGTCTGGGATCTCCTTGTACATATGTGACATAGTATTGTGTCTCATTTTCTTCTTGGCATAGACATCCAAGTCATCTTCACTCTCCTTGGGGGCATTGATCAGACTAGCCCATTCCTCTATGGTTGACTGGTACCTCGTACCTTCTGACATCCAAACTATCCTGCCATCTGGATAGAAGTGTCTTGTGAAGTAGAATTGCATAGTGAGTTCATCATTCCAGTTGGTGAGCTTCTGCCCAGCAAAATCTGCAACTTCACAAGCTTCAAACTGTCATACACTCCAGGATAGTGTTCTTCATTCTCCTTCATGTAGGTCCAGTCGACCCACCTCATATCACACACTATGGGCTTCTTGTCCAACAAGATTGTCTCATAGAAGTCCTGTTGTTCCTTTGTATGGAACCTGTAATCAACAGCAGTCCTTCTCCTGGTGGCATATGGATCTGTCATTCTACATAGCCTCAACCCTGAGTCTCTCCTGATATTCATGTCCTCAGCCACAGGATGAGCATCATTGTGGTCTGGAATCTTGGGCTTTAGCTTCCTTAGGACTTGTCCTTCATCCTCTTCCTCATCAGCAACTTCAGGCACTGGGGCTTTGTTCTTCTCAGGAGCTGGAATACTCCTGGTATTCCTCTTTGGTGCAATCTTGGGCTTGGGGGCAGCTTGGGGTGCTTCTTTGGGCTTTGATGTTGCAACCCCTGATTTTATAGCATCACCCATCAGCTTTTGTGCCTTGGGTGTTGGTGCAGCAACCGCTTCTTCCTCTTCCATCATGGAAGGTTGCCCAACAACTCTGGCCATGGTATTTTTGACCCTTTCCTTCCTTTTCTTTCCTTCAGCAGCAGCAGGCTCTTTGGGATCAGGCTTTTCAGGTATTTGAGTTGATCCTCTGACCTTCAGCATAGGTGTCCTCTTGGCAGGGACCTTCCTATTAAGTCCAGGCTTAGTGGTCTTTGCTGAGCCATACTCCTTTTTGAGCACTACCTTCTTGGAAGTAGCCTCATCTTCTTCTGCCACATAATCCTCATCCTCAGATTCTGAGGTTCTCTTCTTCCTTGTCCTGGTGGCAGCTTTAGGTAGATTGCTTGGGGTGCTCCTGCTGCCTTCATCTGAAGAACTTGAGGGACTAGTGCCCTCACTCATGTGAATCTGCTCTTCTAACTTGTTCTGACTATCACTTTGGTCTGACATGCTGCAAATCACTGACTGCTGACCCCTAGCTTGGCAATGAACTCGCTACGGCGGCAACAGCGAGGGTGAATTCCGTTGACGGCGCCGGAGACCAGCGACAAGAGGCGGATGGCAGCGAGGAGACAATCCGGAGACCCTAGAGGCAGAGCGAGCAATGCGCGGGCAAAGGGGTTTGGAGAAATTTCCAAATTTTTGCCCGTGAGTATATATAGCCTGACCCTGTCGGTGTGACCGAGTGGAACAACTCGGTGGCACCGAGATGCATAACTGTATACAGTTACAGCAACTCGGTGGGACCAAAAAGTTCAAATCGGTTGCACCGAGATTGAAAACCTAGATCGACTTAGTGATCTCGGTGGGACCGAAATGGAGGAATCGGTCAGACCGAGAATCACAAAGAAGTTTTGGAAGTTTAAGTCTCTGACGAATCGGGGACTCCGAGTGCTCCTCACACGGAGTGGTTCGAATCTGACTTGATCAAATTTTGTGATGTAGCATGAATAGAGTTTGAGACGAGAAAAGCATAGATAGCTAGAGAAGGTTCTTAGGCATTCTTGTCCATCCACTTGGCAAAAAGAAAAGAACCCAAACAATCAAAGCAACAAGTGTATGTCCTCGAATGAGTAAAGTATGCAACCAACATGCTCACACAATTAGAATGGCAAATGAAATATGTGGCAAAGCATGCACAACCAATTCTAGCATCTATCACACAATTGGCGATGACTAGGTCATCTATATATGAGTATATTGACTTAGGAGTCAAATGAGAACATTTGATCATAGGTCATATTCATCGTTTAAGCTCAAGTGGGGTTACCACTTTTACATAATGCATTGATGTGTTCACACCATTAGAGTTGCTTTGACTCAATTCTTAGAGTTAAGCTCCCCCTTGATGTGAGATCCCCTTTTAGAGGGATGAACTAACCTTGGGTTTTGTCGATGATGACTTCATGTAGGTGTTGAAGATGTGGATGCTCAATGTTGATGTAGATCATTTGGAGCAATCCTTTGGAGTGAGTTGCACTTTCAACATACCTACATGGGTTAGTCCCACAAGGAACAAACAAGAATATCCATAGACATAGAGTGACACACACACAAGCTGGTGTCCATGAAATCATTAGGTTACCTTGTCCCTTGCCTTACCAACATGAGGGTTTGTGACTCCTTGAACTAGTGCAGGATGTGGAAGTTGATTGCACTTGTCCTTGCCATAATGATATGAGTGAAGAATGTTGGCGGAGTCACCCTCAAGAACTCTCTAGTTCTTCTTCTTCGGGATCCACATCATCTTGATGGGAATCCTTGGAGTTGTAGTTGTACTTGATGAAGTAGAACTTGACGTAGTCTTGGGAACCCACTTGACCAAGGCCTTGGGTGCTTCTTCAAATGCATCAATCTCCTCTTGAAGCTTGTCCTTGCCTTTGTTCTTGTGGTCTTGTGGTGTAAGATCATCTTGCGCTTGTGTTCCCTTGAAGGAAGTAGGATCATACTTCTCTTGTTGAGGAACAAACTTCGTCTTGGGGTATTGATCTTCTTCCCACTCAACTCCATTGGCATTGAACTTTCGTTCAAAACCAACACCTTGATTCTTCCGGTGCCTTCCTTGCTTGCGTACAATTTCCTCGAATTGCTTACTCCCGGCAAGGCTCTTCTATACACCTTTCTCTATAATTCCCTCCAATAAGCTATTTTTTTGCTCAAGTGTAACTTGGCTAAGAGAATCATTAGTGGAATCAAGAGAACTACTAGAAGCAACAATATTTGATTTAGCATAATTATTATTGTTACTACTAGAGGAAGGATCTTTCTTGTTCTTGTTACTAGACTTGACTTGAGGCATGTAAGTGGATAAGAGTAAACGCTTGGCAATGTAAGAAGAACTTTTCTTACGGAGATCATCATTGATTGCTTTTAAGAACTCATGCTCTTGCTCAAGATTGAGCTTTTCAAAGCGTAACTTCTCATGAGCCCTTAAAAGTTCTCGGTGATCTTCGAAGATAGTTTCATGAGCTAACTTAAGAGTGTTTAGTTCTTTAGTTAGAAGCTCCAATCTTCTCCTTATCATTGTCATTCATTTTATCTTGATTAGCATGATTAATTGACGTTTCATCATAGTATACATCACTAGAGTTGTCAACAAGTAAATTATCATCACCTAGCAAGTCATCTTCATCACTATTGAAATCAACATACTCGGGATGTGTTACCTTTGGACCTTTGGCCATGAAGCATCTTCCAATTCCTTCATTTGGTGAGTCAAATATGTCGTAGGAGTTGGTTGACACAAGTGCTAGACCGGCAACACCTTCATCTTGAGTATATTCAGAGTCGAAGTGATGGCTTCTCTCGGAGTGATTGTCGGAGTCGGAGCCGGACACCCATTCACCAACATGAGCTTGATGTCTTTGTTTTGTGTAGATCCTTGATGACTTGTCCTTTCTTTTTGAATCCTTGCTTCTCCATGAGGGTCTTCGTTCATAACGATCATCTCTACTACTCCTCTCTCTTGGTGGTGATTCTTCTCTTTTGCTTCTTCTTTTTGGAGAATCTTCTCTTCTTTTGTAGGGTGCCATACACTCATTGGAATAGTGTCCGGGTCTCCCACAATTGTAGCAATTGCACTCTCGACTAGAAGATCTTTTGTCATTGTAGGACCTTGACTTGGAGCTTCTTTCTTTGCTTCTACTCTTGTAGAATTTGTTGAAGTTCTTCACCATTAAGCTCAATTCTTCATTGAAGGTTTGTTTCTCACTTGATGATGTGGGGGCTTCACATGAGGCTTTGTAAGCACCACTTGACTTGTTGTGAAGTTCCTCCTTATCCTTGAGTGACATCTCATGAGCAACAATTCTTCCAATGACTTCCGTTGGCTTGAGATCTTTGTAGTTTGGCATCATTTGGATCAATGTGCACACGTTATCATACTTTCCATCCAATGCTCTTAGGATCTTCTTGATGATGAATATGTCGGTCATCTCTTCACTCCCTAAGTCGGCGATCTCATTTGTGATAAGAGCAAGCCTAGAGTACATTTCAGCGACACCTTCACCATCCTTCATCTTGAACTTGTCAAGCTGACTTTGGAGCACATCCAGCTTGGATTCCTTGACGGAGTCAGTACCTTCGTGCATATCAATCAAAGTATCCCAAATTTCCTTTGCATTCTCAAGACGGCTGATTTTGTTGAATTCTTCGGGGCACAATCTATTGAAGATGATATCACAAGCTTGAGCGTTGTATTGCAGCATCTTCAATTCATCCGCATTAGCTTCAGGGTTCGGCTCTCTCCCATCAAAGAATTCACCTTGCAAGCCAATACAAATAATAGCCCAAACAGCGGGGTTATGTCCGAGAATATGCATTTTCATCTTATGTTTCCAACTAGCAAAATTAGTACCATCAAAGTAAGGACCTCTACGGTGATAATTTCCCTCACTAGACGCCATACTCTCCTAGGTTGTGAAACCAAGGCTATGACCACCAAAAGTTATGGAAATCAAAGCAAATGGAGACCAAGGCTCTGATACCACTTGTAGGACCTTGAAGTATGTCTAGAGGGGGGTGATTAGACTACTTGACCAATTAAAAACTTAACCTTTTCCCAATTTTAGAGTTTGGTAGATTTTAGCAATCTTTGGACAAGTCAAGCAATCATCACACAAATCAAGCAAGCATGCAAAGAGTATATAGGCAGCGGAAATTAAAGCATGCAACTTGCAAGAAAGTAAAGGGAAGGGTTTGGAGGATTCAAACGCAATTGGAGACACGGATGTTTTTGTCGTGGTTCCGATAGATAGTGCTATCGTACATCCACGTTGATGGAGACTTCAACCCACGAAGGGTAATGGTTGCGCGAGTCCACGAAGGGTCCGTGAAGAAGCAACCTTGTCTATCCCACCATGGCCATTGCCCACGAAGGACTTGCCTCACTAGCGGTAGATCTTCACGAAGTAGGCGATCTCCTTGCCCTTATAAACTCCTTGGTTCAACTCCACAATCTTGTCGGAGGCTCCCAAGTGACACCTAGCCAATCTAGGAGACACCACTCTCCAAGAAGTAACAAATGGTGCATTGATGATGAACTCCTTGCTCTTGTGCTTCAAATGATAGTCTCCCCAACACTCAACTCTCTCTCATGGGATTTGGATCTGGTGGAAAGAAGATTTGAGTGGAAAGCAACTTGGGGAAGGCTAGAGATCAAGATTCATATGGTAGGAATGGAATATCTTAGCCTCAACACATGAGTAGGTAGTTCTCTCTCAGAAATGGTAAGTTGGAAGTGTAGGTTTGTTCTGATGGCTCTCTCCACGAATGAATAGGAGGTGGAGGGGTATATATAGCCTCCACACAAAATCTAACTGTTACACATAATTTACCAAACTCGGTGGGACCGAATCAACAAACTCGGTCGGACCGATTTAGTAAACCTAGTGACCGTTAGGATTTTCTGTGGGACCGACATGCAACTCGGTAGGACCGATATAGTTAGGGTTAGGGCATAACGTAATCTCGGTGAGACCGATTACACAAACTTGGTGAGGCCGATTTTGGTAATTAGCTAACTAGAGAGTTGGTCAGGTAAACTCGGTGGGACCGATTTGCTCTGTTCGGTGAGACCGAAATGTTACAAAAGGGAAACAGAGAGTTTACATTGCAATCTCGGTAGGACTGATCGCTCACTTCGGTTAGACCGAAACGTTACGAAGGGAAATGGAGAGATCACAACCCCATCTCGGTGAGACCGAGATCCCTATCGGTAAGACCGATTTGCCTAGGGTTTGTGGCAGTGGCTATGACATTTGAACTCGGTGGCGCCGGATAGAAAGAATCGGTGTGACCGATTTTGACTTTAGGTTTAGGTCATATGAGGATGTGAGAAAGTAGTTGAGGGTATTTGGAGCATATCACCAAGCACTTGAAGCAAGAGGCTCATTAAGCAACACCTCATCCCTCCTTGATAGTATTTGCTTTTCCTATAGACTCAATGTGATCTTGGATCACTAAAATGTAAAATGAAGAGTCTTGAGCTTTTGAGCTTGAGCCAATCCTATGTCCTTGATATTTTGAGGGGTCCACTTTCATCATCCATGCCATGCCATTCATTGAGCGTTTTAGGAAATAATAGTCTTGGAATAGCATTAGCTCAATGAGCTATATGTTGTTATGAATTACCAAAACTACCTAGGGATAGTTGCACTTTCACCTGTAATATGAAAATGAGTTCATGTGCGCTATATGGCACTTGTTAATTTAAAATATTACCTTATGTGTGGCTGTTTATAAAATCCTGAGAGTTGGCCAGTCGTCGGCTTCTGCTCCCATGTAACTAGTACTGGGGTGTTCGTGATAAATACAAACACTCTTTATCCTAATTTTTGGTCCTTTTAAGGAGGTGTTTAGCGCAGCGAACAAGGCAATCGGACTATACAACTTTATCACTCTCACTTGGCCATAGAAGTCTACAATTTTAAATGTTGGCGAAGCCCCTAGTATTCGGAAGGCCGAACTTGGGGCGCTATATACGCCTAAATCGGACAAGGCTGATTCCTTGCCCGAAGCAGAAAAAATCTTTAAGGATTTGAGACCTCTCGAACAGCGACCAGCTCTCGCCTCATCATGACAGTCAGTTTTCGGCTTTCTCTACTGAGGTGCTCATCCGGAAGAATCGAGACACAATCGCAGTAGTTCTCCCTATGCTAACTTAGCCGATATGAAGTGTTCGGACTTTTCTTGCCATGTTATGGGGTACACTGAAGCCCCTGGCAAACTGTGCATACCAAAATGCACGAGTGTAATAAATAAGCAGTAAAGGAAAAGGGTAAATAAATGTAATAGTAAGCTGACGATGTACGCTATTTTCCCTTATTATTCAAATAATACGTCAAAGCGTACATATACAAGTAGTGCGATAAGCAAAATAGGACTGCTCGACACATCCTAACCAGGAGCGAGCTAAGTGCGGGTATGTAAAACAGGTATAACGATCGTTATCAGAGACCACCTGAGGATTCCCTTGTACGCCCAAGCTTCTTGTCTTCTTGGTGTGTCCGTCCCGCTATATGTCCGATAGTTGGTCTATTGGAAGAGCCTCCCGAAGATAGGGACCTGAAAGAAAAAGGGTGTAAAAATGTGTGGGTCCTGGGGCGGTCGAACCGCATTGTGGACCGTGTTATAGCCGTGCCTCCGCCTATGCCCATGGTATTTTAAGTGCGTAGTTATGTACGCGCGGCAAAAATTTTGCTGATTGACTGGGACTAGGACGGAGGCCGAATTGCTAGTCGAGATCTGGACGTGACGGACGATCCTGTTGCGGGGTACTCCGGACTCGCTTGACGATGTCCGGGTTCTTTATCGCCGAATTGGTTGTTTGCCTAAGAAGGTTGTTTTGTACTTCTTCCGCGAGGGCCGCAATGTGCTCCTCCGTATGGAGCGAGCGCTCTGTGTTTCCATTAACTGTTATAACCCCGCGAGGTCCTGGAATTTTGAGCTTGAGGTATGCATAATGCGTTACCACATTGAATCTGGCAAATGCGGTTCGTCCGAGCAGTGCATGGTAGCCACTGCGGAAGGGGGCGATGTCGAAGATTAACTCCTCGCTTCGGAAATTGTCCGGAGATCCGAAGACCACTTCCAGTGTGATTGAGCCCATGCAACAGGCCTCCACACCTGGCATGACACCTTTGAAGGTGGTTTTTGTGGGCTTGATCCTTGAGGGGTCGATGCCCATTTTGCACACTGTATCCTGATAGAGCAGGTTCAGGCTGCTGGCACCGTCCATAAGGACTCGCGTGAGATGGAATCCGTCGATGATGGGGTCGAGTACCAATGCGGCCGAACCACCATGACGGATACTGGTAGGATGGTCCCTGCGATCGAAAGTGATCGGACAAGAGGACCATGGGTTGAACTTTGGGGCAACTAGCTCCATCGCATAGACGTCCCTTAGTGCACGCTTCCGTTCCCGCTTGGGAATATGGGTTGCATATATCATATTCACCGTTTTCACCTGGGGAGGGAATTTCTTCTGTCCTCCTGTGTTCGGCGGCCGGGGCTCCTCGTCGTCATCGCTATGCAGCCCCTTTTCCTTGTTTTCCGCATTCAACTTGCCACCCTGTTTAAACACCCAGCATTCTCTGTTGGTGTGGTTGGCTGGTTTATCGGGGGTGCCGTGAATTTGACATGAGCGATCGAGTATGCGGTCCAGACTGGACGAGCCCAGATTGTTTCTTTTGAATGGCTTTTTCCGTTGTCCGGATTTAGAGCCTCTGAATCCGGCATTGACTGCCGTGTCTTCGGCGTTGTCGCCATTATTGTGACACTTGTGTCTATTGCGTCGTGGCTTGCCGTTGCTGTCTCTGGTGTCTGAATCGCTAGAGTTTTTTGTTGTGATGTTGCTACGAGCCATCCATTTATCCTCGTCCGTGCAAAAGCGGGTCATGAGTGTCGTTAGGACTGCCATGGACTTTGGCTTCTCTTGGCCGAGGTGTCGGGCGAGCCATTCATCATAGATGTTATTCTTGAAGGCTGCTAAGGCTTCGGCATCCGGACAGTCAACAACTTGGTTCTTTTTAGTTAGGAACCGAGTCTAGAATTTCTTGGCTGACTCTCTGGGCTGTTGGATTATGTGACTTAAGTCATCAGCATCCGGTGGTCGCACGTAAGTGCCCTGAAAGTTGTCAAGGAATGCGTCTTCCAGGTCCTCCCAACTGCCAATGGAGCTTGCTGGCAGGCTATTCAGCCAATGCCGAGCCGGCCCTTTGAGCTTAACTGGTAGGTACTTGATGGCATGTAAGTCATCGCCGCGGGCCATGTGAATGTGTAGGAGAAAATCTTCAATCCATACCGCGGGGTCTGTTGTGCCATCATATGATTCAATGTTCACGGGTTTAAACCCTTCTGGGAATTCATGATCCATTGCTTCATCAGTGAAGCATAGGGGGTGTGCAGCGCCTCTATGCCGGGCTACATCCCGACGTAGTTCAAATGAGTCTGGTCTGTTGTAGTCGGCCCGGCCGGACTTTCGTTTATTTTTTCCAGCGTGACGGTCATCGTCACGCGTTGTGGCGCGCCCCCGTGATCCGTAGATCGATCTTGACCGTCCTGCTTTGTTTTCCAATATGTCTTGCATGTCCTTCGTGTAGCCCCGGGCCTTAGTATTATTGTTTGATTGGCGACAGGGTGCGGTCTGGTCTTCGGGCTGGTACGCGGCTTTGTCTCGGCCACAGGGTGGCCGGTCAACCGCATCATGCGCTGGTAGTGTGGGCTTTAACGCCTCCTCCTCGACTTGAGGTAGCAACCTGCGCTTTGGGTAACTTTTGGTAGGGTGCTCGAGTCCGTATTCCTCGGCAGCCAGGATCTTGGTCCAACTATCAGTTAGTAGATCTTGATCAGCTTGAAGCTGTTGCTGCTTTTTCTTCAGGCTTTTTGCAGTGGCTATAAGCCGGCGCTTGAAGCGCTCCTGCTCGACAGGATCCTCAGGCACGATGAATTCTTCGTCACCAAGGCTCACTTCGTCTTCGGAGAGAGGCATGTAATTATCATCCTCTGATTCTCCATCTGTTACCTGTTCCTTGGGGCTAGCTTGCCCATCTTCTTGCTCCGCCTGCTCGAAGCCTGGCTGGGCAGGATTGTTTTCGTCTTCGGCACCATCCAGATTGTTATCATCTCTTGTGTCGGTATCATTATTTTTGCTATGGCGGGGCTTGGAGCGGTGCCTATGACGCCGGTGCCTAGATTGCTTCTCCAGGGGATTATCTTTCGTTGCCTCATCGCCATTGCTTTCTTTAGGGGTGTCCACCATGTACATATCATATGATGAGGTCTCTGTCCAGCGCCCTATAGGTGGTGGTTCCTGTTCTTCTCCTGCATCGTCGTCCATACCGTCGATGTCTTCGGAGTTGAAGTCAAGCACGTCGGTAAAATCATCGACAATGGCTATTAAGTGGGTGGTGGGTGGGGAACGAATTTCTTTGCCGTCCGCTTCCCAGTCGAGCCGGACATAGATCGGCTAAGAGTCTCCTGACAAGGAGAGAGACCTTAATGAATTTAGCACATCACCCAAGGGCGAGTGTTGAAAGATATCCGCGAAGGTGAACTCCATGACCGGTGCCCAATCAGATTCGATAGGCATGGACGTACACGGTTCGGATCCTGTAGCCGGAGACGAGTCTAGGGGTCCGACGATACCGACCTGATAGGAGGTGGGGTCAGTGTTCGGCTCCAAGGTCGATGCGTGTGCGGCCTCCATGGCGGGGTCCATCCACCCATCCTCGGATGGCACAATCTGCTCCAGATTGATTCCCGGGGCTGCCGCAGGCGCGATCTCCCGAACACTGTCCGATGGCAGATCTAAGTCATGCTCGTCGTGACTGTTCGGCGCACCTGACATAGGCTCGAATCCGTCGAAGATCAAGCCTCCGCGGATGTCAGCAGTATAGTTCAAGCTTCCAAACCTGACCTGATGGCCAGGGGCGTAGCTATCGATCTGCTCCAGATGGCAAAGCGAGTTGGCCCGCAGTACGAAGCCGCCGAATATGAAGATCTGTCCGGGAAGGAAAACCTCCCCTTGGACCGCGTCGTTGAAGATGATTGAAGGAGCCATCGAGCCTTATCGCGACGGCACAATGGAACTCTCAATGAAAGCACCAATGTCGGTGTCAAAACCGGCGGATCTCGGGTAGGGGGTCCCGAACTGTGCGTCTAAGGCTAATGGTAACAGGAGGCGGGGGACACGAAGTTTACCCAGGTTCGGGCCCTCTCGATGGAGGTAATACCCTACTTCTTGCTTGATTGATCTTGATGATATGAGTATTACAAGAGTTGATCTACCACGAGATCGTAGAGGCTAAACCCTAGAAGCTAGCCTGTGATTCTGATTGTTTTGGTCCTACGGACTAAACCCTCCGGTTTATATAGACACTGGAGGGGGCTAGGGATACACAGAGTCGGTTATAGAGAAGAAAATCTACATATCCGAATTGCCAAGCTTGCCTTCCACGCAAAGGAGAGTCCTATCCGGACACGGGACGAAGTCTTCAATCTTGTATCTTCATAGTCCAACAGTCCGGCCATAGTATATAATCCGGCTGTCTGAGGACCCCTTAATCTCGGACTCCCTCACCCACCCCCTGGGGCGCGCCTCCTTGCCTCATGGCTTCCTTGTTTGCTTCTTGACGTCCACTCCAAGTCTCCTGGATTGCGTTTGTTCCAAAAATAACTCTCCCGAAGGTTTCATTCCGTTTGGACTCCGTTTGATATTACTTTTCTACGAAACACTAAAATAGGCAAAAATAACAGCAATTTGGGCTGGGGATCCAGTTAATAGGCTAGTCCCAAAAATAATATAGAAGTTCTTAGTAAAGCCCATTAAACATCCAAAGCGGGTAATATAATAGCATGGAACAATAAAAAATTATAGATACGTTGGAGACGTATCAGTGGCCAGACTTTTGCCAATCATATCTCCATATGACTCCTTTTCATCTTTTGATGCTTCATGCTTCGGGCTCAGAACAATTCTGCCAGAACTTCAAGACAACCGAGTGTTATCTGCACACACGACATGGCCATCTACGTTTTACACTTCTCATCCCATTTGTACTCATGTGGACATAACGTACTCTGAAATGCTAAATGTTGTAAACAGTTGCAACACTAGGAAGAGCATATTTTAATCTTGATTTTAGCTGTGAGATACCACCCTTATAATTGACTACTTCGCAATTAAAGGGAGCAAGCAACAAAGGGACAAACATCTCAAGCAATTCATAATAGCATGATATGGTATAGCCCTGGGCGCCGAGAACGTCTCCATGGACCTCTGAGGTCTTCATGAAGTTTTCTCCGAAAACGTTACCGTGGCGACGATTTTGAAAACTACCGCCGTGGCACCGGTTTTGTTCTCCTGTGCCTGGTGAAGCTCCGGGTCCTTCGTGTAACCTGTAGGCTATTTCTATGTCCATTACATTAAGGTGGCAATCTCGTGGCTCCAGCCATCATGTCATGACACACGGACCACTTAAAACATATAACCATCTCATACAAAAACTATTGTCATGACCAAGGTTATACCACATCATATGCAAACCTGGAAAACCAAGTTAGACATCCTATACCACATCATATGAAAACCTACAAAACCAAGTTAGACGTCCTCTAATCGGTTTGGCAAATTTTATTTTCGTGGTTGCTAGGGTTTTCGAATAATACTAACTACCTACATGCACAATTAAGCTGATAAGTCTTGTTGCTAGATTAACTTTCGGGGTGCATGTGAGGGAAGAGACTTAATTAAAAATCTATAGTCCCACACTAAACTTTGTCTAATGCGCATGACCCCCCAAAAGATCATTCATCTTCCTCGCCCTCTTGTGTACGTGACAGTTCACTATTATTGACTATGATGAAGCCCAAGGAACTGTTAGCAGATCATCGACAACGAAAGTCGATCAATTGTCAGAACCTTGTACAAAGCTTACATCATGCCGTCAATGAACTGAACCGAAGCAACACTCGAGGGAAGCATAACAAGAACATCAAACCCTCACATCCACATGTGATCTATATTGAAACCTGCATCTACTCATAGAACCGCTCATGATGCCACTGTTGGGAAACCTAGTAGAACCTCTCTACTTGGTTGCAAGCGTACAATCTTCACGATCCGGCAGCGCTTCGTTGTCCAGAGCTAATCATTGCCGAAGAATTAGAGGGAGGAGATTAGAACCACACCGGACTTCTAATTTTGAGGATCAGAGGATCAAGGTCAAGCTCTAATTGATCATCTGGGATCAACAAGAACTAGAACTAGAGGAGGCCCTAAAACTTGTATTTCAAATACTGCTAATACCTCAAGTATATATATGTTGGGAGGGGAGGAGGCAACGCCACACAAGGGGAAGGATTTCCCTCCCCTTACGCTAGACCGGGGGGGGGGGAGGAATTCTCCATCTTGTCCAATTCATCCTCCCATAAGGGGAAAAGGGTGTGCCTCCCCTATACGGGCCTTGGTGGCCCAATTCCCCCTCTACCACTTGGCCTTTTTATGCGCGTTGATATTAAATTAAATATAAAACCCCTCTAACAATTACTAGAGCATATTATATATAATTTAACATCTCCTGGAACATTTTCGACCTATATATTAATTATCAGTAATACCCGGTATTGCCCGATAAACTCCGAAACCCTTCCAGTGACCCTTGAATGCTTTCGGTTCCTCTCGGAACTATTCTGAATATTAATAAAACAATTCCACAAATAAATACCCTTGTCCTACTAATATTCAGTAGATCGTGATTAGCTTAAGCTTGTGACCCGTAGGCTCAGTAAATCATATACATGAACGAAATCCCTTTGTTCAGTGACCGATAGCGGAACCGTGGACATCCATATTGATCCCTATGATTACACAAATGACATTCAAGTGAACCTTTGGTTTTTATGTGATGTTCCCTTTGCTTCACAATACTTTACAAAACCCGTGGTGGATCGGTATCCTCCCGAGTCATGCACATTATACGGTTGATCCCATTGCCGATTTTGTTCTTCTTTCTCGTTGGAGTGTTCTGGTATCCCCATGACATAGTCACCTGTGTCTGGCCAGACTATGATGGATGTTGTCACACCGAGAGGGCTCTAAGAGTATCTCTCCATTGTCGGAGGGGCAAATCCCACTCTCGAGCTATTTAGTCCCCTGTCAAACTTTCTGATGAATCGCAAGTTGTCGTTATGATCACCATGTTATTGATGACGTTTGAGCAACCCCAAATTTTCCACCGTACGGCAAGAAGTGACTATGATACTCTCATGGTCAGAGGAACTAAAACAAATGCTAACACTCTGTGTTATAACAAATGATTTCAGACGATATTACCTTTAAGTTTAACAAACAAGATTGAGTCGATTCAATATGATCGTTCTTCTAACGTCATACTCTCGATATTGTTTCAGGACTATCGTTATACTTAATGATATCCTGAGATCCGGAAAACATGATCACGAACAACACTTGAACCAGTCTTAGAGACAAGACCGGAAAACTATACTTTGCCGTTTATCATTCCACACGTGCATATGAGTTTTTCACTGAATCACATATTCCAAAGTCACAACAATTATAACATGAAATATAAACTCTTAAATATGGAAATGGAAATATAATAATACAGTATTTTTGCCTTTAGGACATATTTCCAACAAGCATGTCATGGGCTTTAGTCAGCCACTCGATTCGCCTATGCCATAGTGGCCAAACAACATCAACTTTGATGTTCCTGAGAAGGTTGTGAATCACGTTCATGTGCTGGATAGGTAGAGGAAGAGGGCTGGTTTGATGGAGGAGCTGGCCGCGTTTCGCAACATGACCGAGGTTGTGAAGGAGGTGGCAACCACCACCAGGGAGAGCAAGTCGGTCGACGTCCACCCTGAGCTGTATAGCGTCATCATGGGGCAAGGTAGCTTCAGTCTGGAGGCTCTGATGGTGGTTCTTAGGGCATATACAATGGTTCTATCTAACAATGCAACGTATGATAAATGATGAGGTGGAGGAGAGAGAAATTATAAGAAAATGCTTGTCTTCTCTTATTTAAGAGAAGACAAGAGATGATCTCTTAGCACAATATGTCTCATCATGTTTTTAGGAATAACTAGTTATTGAAGATAAGACTAAGAGATGACCCATTGTATACATCTTTTTTTGTCATCTCTAAATTACATGTAAAATTTAAGATAAGACTAGCTTATCAACCATTGTACATGCCATTAGGCACCCCAATTTTACGGTAAAAATGTTTAAAAAAATTATGGTAAAAATAACATCCGGAGCGGTCTGCGGAGAGATCGTCCGGCTAGTAATGCCAAGTTCTTGGTCATGGTACTGTTTTTTACTGGGCAAAATTGCGCGGAGACCCGGCGTAGCGACGTGACTAAGGGGGGCCCGAATGTCGACGCACGCGACCGCCTTCCTCCCGCACGTCTTCTCTCTCTCCCCCCCTTTGGTCTCACAGAGCTAATCCCCGGCGCTCGCTCGATTCCCTGCTCGCTTCGTTGGTCTCCGCCGCCACCCCCTGCTTCTCGTCCTCCCCGTCGGCGGCAGCGCTCTCCAAGGTTCCTCCCCAGAAAAGATTGCGCGCGCTGCATTGTGATGGTAAGGGCGATCGTCCCCGTCTTTCTTTAATCACTCTTGACGCAATGCTGATGTTAGGGTTTTGAGGGTTTACTTTCCGGCGCAACAATGGCGCCGCCGATCGCTCTAGTTCTTCGCGTTCTTCTCCCCACACCCCCTCCCCCCCGCCCCCCTCCACGTGTCCAGATTTTCGGTTCTTTGCGCTCTTTCCCCCCTAATCGATTTATTTTTGCCGTTCTGATGTATTCTTTCCTGTAAAATCTCCTCCTTTGCATTCTATGTTCCGAGTTCTATTTCGAGTTTTTTCCCCAAGGAAATGCGAAAGAGAAATTCCGACTAGTAAATACGGACACAAATTCGATCCTAAGTGGACTTTGAACCTACTCCCGACAATATAATAAAGAAGAGTTCGAATTCGAGTCAACGAGGACTTAGAACCATTGAAAATAGATGGTGGGGCTGTACGTAGGGTCGCGATAATAGACCCTGCTACTCCTTCTGATTTCTAATCTTATTCTTTGCAGGTTAATTTGTCACGCGTGAGGACTTGACGCCAGGACAAATTTCCAGACACAGCCATCTTTTGCTGGGTGAAGGTAAAAATATTTCATCCCTGAGATCCGGTCGTCATGTCTGTTTGGCCTCAATTGGAATTTTAATTTTAACTTCAAAAACAACAGTAGCTGATTGATGTTACATATTGGCAAACGCTTTCTTTGTGCTTGCAATGCAATGTGGTCACAAGGTGCAGCACCCTTTCTGTTGCTCAACTAACTCGTTTTGTGCATATCGACGCTTCCCTCGCTTGACTGTTCTACTTGTGAGACTGAGTGCACGGCGTTGAGTTTGTAGTGCTAATTTATATTGGAGTATAAGGCTAGGCGTTCGATGGCAGTAGTCCGTCATGATCCGGCCCTGTGAGGTGTGTTTACAGGCTGGAGTTGAGGTGCCGGTTGCGCCACTGCCAGACTCACCTTCCCAGCATTTGTGCTGCCAGATTTAATTGCCCCCGGTAGATGAGTGAGGTGGAAACTCAGAAGAGGTACGAGAAATTGTCGCCAACACAACGCTGACACTGACGCTGCTGGTCGTTCATTTGCTAGTATTTGGTGGTGGCAGAAGACATGGAATCTGTTTAGTTAGGGCAAGGAAGAGACAGGTATGAACATTGAACTCGTATATATGTACTAGGGGGTGGTTGGGATAGGACACCTCTTTATTCCAGCTGGTGACTCCCGCTTGTTTTTGAAGCACCTCCTAGATAGATCACCCAATGGTCTACATTTTTTTTTTTTGAATTTTGAGCACAAGGAACATAATATGGTTCTATTGGATCAGCTTTGCAGAGTAACCAATATAATGCTTCACTCACACAATGATACATAAACTTTGCTCCTCGGATTGTAATCCAATCTCCCAGTCAATGATAAATGGATGGCCAAATGAGATTTCGGATGGCATCCTTACCTGCGGATGGATAAAAATTGTGCTTTTATATTTAGATAGTGATGCTTTCATTGTAGATAGTTTGTTGTAAAAACAGCCTATTTGTAGAGATCACACGATAGTCTTTCATAGTTTAATTGATTATTTCTTTATTAACTGAATGTCTTTTCTTCTTGATTATAAAGAAGAAAAGGAAGGTTTATTCCTTCTGTTCAGTAAACTTCATGGTATATAATGTTGTGCAGCAACAGTCTTGTAAGTGTGAACATAATTTAGGTTGTGCTTAATTATTCTTTCGGCCATAGTAAACGAATACTAAATAATATTATTTTTCCAATTTGAAATTTAATTGAATTTACTAGTATGAGGCTATAATATGTTAACTGCTGATTAGTTAGTTGCATAACCATTATTCGCTTCATTGTGTTACCCTTCTCTCTGACAAGTGCAAACTATATTCACAATTATGGTCTGCTCATATCTTTTTTGGATGAAAATTAACATGATTTTCACTAGAGCATTCTTGCTAGGAATGCTCATGGATTAACTTATTACTGTGATTGTAAAAATAGTGGGGATCTAAATCTCCATTGCCTGTTAAATATTATTGTAGAGAGTATGTTTCAAGTGAATTCTCCGTGTGGCGAACTTGATCATGGTTGTTTACATAAATATTAATTAACGCAGTATGATCAGTGTGTTTATTAGAAGTAATTTCAGTGTGCTAAACTAGAAAAAAAAATACTAGCGAACTATGAGAGTAACTTAGCCAACTTTAACTCCAAAGTCATCTATGTTGTTTATGCAATCAAGAAGGCAGTGATAATTTTCAGCCGGACAATGTTGTAGAACTACTGATTAGAACTGATTGCAAATATTGTCTCAATAGCATTCTGAGACAGATGACTGAATTTACTTAACCCTATCACACAATTGGTAGTCTAAAAAATGGTTGCAATAGCACAAAGTCTTGGAAAAAAGTGATTTGGTTAGTCCAGATAGTTTGTACAAAGTCCTTTGCACACAAAACAAAACAGTTAGAAATGCATTTAGTTGTTGCGGTGTATATTAGTTTGCAATGCAGGCAATTTATAGAACACACATGGGAATGTATCTTATGCAAACAATTGGCTAGGTCCTATTCACGTAGTTTATTTTGAGCATTGAGTTAGCTAAAAGAATCCCAGAACTTATGTTCTGATAGTGCTTACCATCACATGAAACACGTTTAAACTCAACCTATACGATGACAATGAAACCCAATAGTAATGAAGCTTACGTGAGCAGCACTAGAGTAGCTTTTGATCTCTTTACTTTCGGTTTATGATTTGTCATTTGTTTTGCAGCACGTGTGACTTTTTATTGAAAATCTATCATGTATTGCTAGCTGACTTTCGAGGACCATTTCTACTATTTTGGTTACATTGATTTAATTCCCTAATGGAAGAGGCAAGGACAGTAGCATATATAGGTTCAGGCTATATATGCCTTTAATTATCTACCAACATAAGATACAGGTATTTAGACTTTCCAGGTATGATTAAAGAATTAAGCATGCTGCCAGTATTCAGACTTCACAGATATGGTGCTTGTTGGAATTGGTGTCAAATATGTGAACTAGGTTACAGTTGGACTTGGCATATGCGGAGAGTTAGATGTTTGAGTTGAAAGCATGCAACCTGGGGTCTAATATGTAACGCCACAGCGAGGTAGCCAAAACGCGAAGCTGGTAGGCTTGATACAAGATCATATATTCGTTGAATGATCAAAGAATTAAGCATGATGCCAGTATTTAGACATTACCGGTATGATGTTCATTGGAATTGGTGTTGAATATGTGTACAAGGTTACAGTTGGACTTGGCATACGCGGAGAGTTAGATGTTCGAGTTGAATGCATGTAACCCGAGCCAAATATGTAACGCCACGGCGAGGTAGCCAAAAGACGAAGCTGGTAGGCTAGATACAAGGGGGCTGTTTGGATGCTGCCCGTGGCTGCCTTGCCAAATCATGGCTCGCCAACTTTTTGGCGCAATATTTACCGCCGTGGGCTCGCCAACGAACCAGCATAAAACTGAAGGGCCAACCAAAACCTTGGCGTATATCCAAAAAATTGGCTTCAAACCAATATACACCAACCAGTCAGTCAACGACCAAAAATTTGGTAAGGCTGCTCCCGACTGTGATCCAAACAGGCCCAATATCACAACGGGGGTGGTCCAGGTGCCTGGGGTAGGGATGACCAAACCGGGCGTGGAGTGGTGGTCGAGATGCTGTCCTTTGTCATCGGTGTATCATGTTGATTTCATATGTGGGGAGGAGCACCCGTAGTCGCGCTGAACCTCGTTAACAAAATCGTCTCGCAATCTACTTTCGGCAATGATCCGGTCACAACAATTCGAACAATATTTTGCAATGCAAAATAAGCAATTAGGAACATAACTTACACATGCTTTATGCGATGCCTATGTATTTGTTCCTAGATCATAGATATCTTGTAGTCATATTACTGAAGTTTCTTTTTTGACCAGACACTAGCATGATTTAATTGCACCCCTAACTGTTTCCTGGTGCTGATAGTGTAGGATTCAGTTTTGGAAATAGGGCCCAGAAAGTATAATCGTTGAAAGGGACCTGCAATTTGATCTGCTATATGGTCTAGCAGGCGACGCGTTGCAGGAAACCATCTAATGATTGTGTTGTACTTGTTGCTAGGTAGAAAGCACAAAGTGTGAAAGGGCTAATGGAAGCATAAATCATGCAGAATCGGATATGGTGATAAGATCTTATTGGTAGGTGCCTCCTTTTTATACAGTTTAACTTTTGAAATTTTATCTCTTATGGTAAATTCAGACTTTCCTTTAACTGGCAGCACCTTTGAGCTGAATTCATTCTCATTTTTTTGGTTTCCGGAAGCTTTACATCAGGAAGTAAGAATACAACAACTTCTCGGTCTCATCTATATGATATAGGGGTGAGCATTGCCAGTGTCATCTCATTTCATCAGCTGCGGAATTAATGGGATCAAATAGGCTACCCTTTGGATTCATTTCGGGAGGATATAGCTGCAGTGAGCAATATGATTGGCAGCAGTTAACCCTTCGTCAAAGAGAACAAGCAACAAGGGAGCAACCCCATAGCAGTGCAAACTTGAGGTACCCTGTGCATATACCCAACAGGTTATGATTTTCATTAGTGTGTTAACTTTTTCGTGTCATGGTCATCATGTTATTCAGCTTTACACGTATCTTTCTTGATGGAATTCCATGATTCAGAGATAAGGTAGAATATTTGGTAACTGCTACAGGAATTTTCAATGATGGATGCATTTTGTACCATTTAGACCTTTGTTGTGGGTTTTTTCATAAGAATCCTATACAACTAAGTAGGTGATCCCAACTAACATATTTATCTCAACATTCAATCATGCATGGGAAAAGACCCACCTCAACATGCAACCATGCATGCAAAATGGCTCAAGTGCTTTAATTATATTATGCTACTATTCAATATTTTTTTAGTTATACTATACATAATCATATGTATTTTCAGTTTCAGTCTTATATTATTATTCAAAAAATTCATATTCATATAGCAAAATCTCATTGAATATATTGGAAGCAATCCCCGCAGCAACGTGTGGGGTATCATCTAGTTTTGGAGTACTCTCCAAGCTTTAAAATGGTTTTCTGATAAGGGCCGCCCTTTGGATCTTATGATTGGGGTCGTCAAATTTCTTATGTAATTTTTTTCCTATGACCTCGATTCCATAAGAAAACCAACATGACATCAAACCTCATTCAATTTTTTAGAAGTTCAATTGGCTGTCACTCTATATGTTTCCACTTTCCACTCCCTTTTCATTCCTCAAAATGTCATGCATTTATTTTTCTTACGAATCTTTGGAAGGCATCTTTTAAAAATCCGTAGTATGCGACGTCTCATTTCTGTATTTGTCCTGTTCCAATTATTTCGAAATTTGTCGATCAGGAGGCCTTTAATGATTTATATTTCTTATATTGCAGGACTGAGAGGACTAGTCCATCCTTTGATTGTGTTTGTGATTATGCAAAAGGGGCCGATGGACATATTCATGATACGGTAACCCTTGGCAAGGTTTGTCAGTTTAACGGGGGAAGTAGCACTCAGAATGGACCTTATCAAGCGGACCAATATCTGCCATCTTACTTTCCAGTTGACCATTTTTCTGAGATAGATGAAGCACGGCATCGGGCTTACATGGACAGCTTCTACACTGACAATAATCCTGATCACACCTCAGCTAGTCGGTTGCGTCATAGGGATGAACAAAGGAAAGCTTACACCAAGAAGCCATTTAAGAAATTGCACACTATAAAAAATTCAAAAAAACTGCGCACTATCCATCCTAGGCAACCTGAGCTTTCACTCCGTGAGGATTTTCATGATAGGTTGGGCATTAGAAATTGCAGGAATGCTTATCATGGCAAGAGGTTAAAAACAAAACCGGCAAGATGGAGTTCTCAGAAAAACAATTCCAGTGTGCCTTGTGTTGGTAAACATGGGAGAAGCAGTCGGCAGACAAGATCTGGAGAACAACCGTTTGAACAGGAAGCTGAGAACAGTAGACACAAAAGGTATGGAGGTCAGCTGGTCGGAGAGAAAGCTAAGAAGCGTATGATTTATGAGGGGCACCCTAAAGGATTATGTTCACGTCGTGAGCAGGATGAGCATCTGCATCATGAGGTACATCATAGTGGTTCTGATACGATGAGAAATGACAATTGGGAGAAAAATGCTGAAACAAACGATGAAGTAGATCATAATGGAGCAGAAGGGAACTGCCATCTAATGAAGAATATTCGGGCCGCTGCTGCTACATGCTGTGGCTCAACAAAGTCTAATGAAAACTCACATGTGTTATGTCCCAAGTACAGCAGCAAAACCATCGCTTCATCTAATGAGCCAAAAGGGAGTAGCAACATGAAATTAGTATCTGACAAGCAGCCAAGTGTTGTTGGTTGTACCAAAAGACCTCGAAACACAAGAACTGGAGACATTTCGACACGTAACCTGCAGAATCTCTCAGTCACTCATATGGAGAAGGGCGTGCATACAAAGCAAGCTGATAATACTTCTCATTCTGAATTACTTCGCGAATGTCTAGATATTTGGAGAAGAAGAAGATTAAGGAAGGAAAGCAGTGCTGAAGCTAAAAAACTAGATCAAACAGGTACTGCGAGGCATGAATGGTCTGCTTCTTCTTGTAGCTCAGAAAGTGATGATGAAAATGTCAATGCATCTGAGAGTGCTTCTGGGAACTCAGAAAGTGCGGCTGAAAATGATACTGAATTGGAGAATTCCCAAAAATGTAGAGGTGCAACGTCGCTTGATGGAGTACAAAACCGTGGTGAGGGAAGAGCAATGATAAATACAGAGCAGCCCTTCAGATGCCTCAGTGGTACAAACTACAACAAAAGCTCAGCCAAGCAAGGGCTGAAGTGCAATCTGGAGGTTTTGCAAGAACCACATCCAGGTGAAATCATGCAGCAAAAGGAAGAGAATAAACTTCCATGCTGTCTACCATCAACTGTTCATCCAAATGGCATGATACAAACTAGTCACAACAGTTGTTCTGATACTAGCAAGAAACAAACTAGACGGAACAACTGGGCAGATATTAGTAAGGTAGATCAAGCAGCTACTTATCCTGATAGTAGTGTGTATCGGAATGTTTCTCAGCACGAGACTGGCAATCATTTGGATGATGGGAGAAAATATAAACTGGGCATCGGCTGTGAAATTAAAAGGAAAGCAGCACAAGGCGATGGTGCCAAATGGTTTGAACAAATGCCCAGTTTGATAACAGGTCCAACACTGCTGGATCAAAAAAGTCTTGCAGTTTGCTCTCCTGATGATGGTAATGTGAAGGTCTGTGGGTCAGAGTGTTCCAATCAGTGCAGTAAAACTACTTTAGAATTGGAGAAAGGGAAGAAGTATGTCAATTGCTCCAGTGGAACTGACTGCAGAGTCATAAAAATTTGTTCCAGTGGAGGTGATTGCAGAGACATCCGACAAGATACCATGAATTGCAGAAGAAAGAGGCAAGTGTCTTTATCTCTGGCAGACTCTGAAAATGATAAAGGAACAAAGGAAGATTATCAGCCACCTGGAGTTCTTGAAGTGACATCAAATCGACAGATTTCCTGCCTATCTGATGTTGGCATAAAAATACCTGATGTTGCTAGACCAGCTGATTGCACCCCACGTTTTACAATACCAGACTTAAATTGTTTGCCTAGTATGATCGCAGATGAAGAAGAATTCGAGGCATCTCAAGAAGTGATTAATCAAGTAACTGGGCACGGTTCGGAACCACATGATGCTTGTCCGAGCCTTTCCGCCTTTAGTGGGCCTGCTGTGCAGGAAGAACAGTTTAAGCAACCAGAGAAGAATGAATTTGTCGGAGGAATTTGCGCAAGAACGGTTGCAAATGGTTCACGGATCTCTGATTCACACAGTGCAAAGGGCGCGGTTAATCAGGCAACTGGGCAGCATACTAGTCAGAGCTTTTCCGCCTTTAGTGGGCCTGCTGTGCAGGAAGAACAGTTTAAGCAACCAGAAAAGAATGAATTTGTTGGAGGAATTTGCGCAAGAACGGTTGCAAATGGTTCACGGATCTCTGATTCACATAGTGCAAAGGGAGCGGTTAATCAGGCAACTGGGCAGGATACTAGTCAGAGCTTTTCAGCCTTTAGTGGGACTGCTGTGCACGAAAAACAGTTTAAGCAACCAGAGAAGAATGAATTTGTCGGAGGAAGTTGCACAAGAACGGTTGCAAATGGGTCACGGATCTCTGATTCACATAGTGCAAAGGAAGCGATTAATCAGGCAACTGGGGAGGATACAAGTCAGTGCTTTTCAGCCTTTAGTGGGACTGCTGTGCAGGGAAAACAGTTTAAACAATCTGAAAAGAATGAATTTAGTGGCGGAATTTACGAAAGTGAGATTGCAAATGGTTCGCGGATCTGTGATTCACATAGTGGGCCACCAAAACTAAGTACTGATGAAGAAAGTATCACAGCATTCAAATGTGCCCTCGGCGAATTCATAAAAAATATCTTAAGGCCTCTGTGGGAAGAAGGCCTCTTATCTCGTGAGGTCCACAAAATTATAGCGAGGAAAGCCGTGGATAAAGTGGCCTTGACATTGGGCCCAAAGGTGCCTCGTACAGAAGCAGCCATCTTTAGGTTTTTTGCAGAGGAATCTCAGAGTGTAGAACAACTCGTTCAGGTGGTAGCCTATGCTCTTCCTGTTTGTAGCAAGAATGCTACTCCCTCCCATCCATATTACTTGTCGCTCCAATGGATGTATCTAGCATTGAAATACGTCCATTTGAGCGACAATTAATATGGATCGGAGGGATTAGTTTTGTTGTACTCGGCTAAACAATCTACAAAATCTTGTCTTGCAGGGTTACTTGGATATATACCTGGGAAAGCAAGTTCTTAGGAGAACTATGCCTGGTAGTATCTGACCAATCACGGGAAACCCCATGTAAAAATATATTTGACCCCATCTGTTGGTATAAATTCCTATTCTATGGTTTTCCTTTGCTAACCACAAACTCCTTGATTTCCACAGGCAGGTTATAACAAGTAGGCGTAAACTTTGCGCTAAAAGGAAGATATGTTCGGAGTCAACGGATCTTCCTTCTGCCCACGACGAGCCACTTTTACTTGTGAAGCACTTGTCTAAGTTAAAACAGGTCTGATCTAATATAACACAAATGGCTTATACAGGGTGATGCAGCCAAATTTTGATTTGTAGCGTGCATTTCCATTATCTAGGTCTCTTCTCACAATGTGCAAATGTCATGAAGATGTCGATGTACCGGCATTTGGTTTTGTAACCTGCGCTTTCGCTTTGCTTAGAATTACCAATTGTTTGTTTATTTATTATATAGGACAACACAGAATCATTACTATTATCTTCAGCTAGGCTCGGGGTGCAGGCCGGTAATGACACCCGGATAAAACAGCAAAACGCAACCCCTCCGCTATTGGCAAACAAATGAGCTTGCTGTTATGAGTTAGCCGTTATGGCCATTGTCCTCTTTCTGTGGTGTCCTGAATCCAAGACCCATATTCTTCACCTATCCTGCAGCCTGGTTCCTTCGAAATTACTGCCTCCGTCCTAAAATAAGTAACTCAAGTTTGTACTCCCTCCGTCCTAAAATTCTTGTCTTAGATTTTTCTAGATATTGATGTATCTAATACTAAAGCGTGACTTGATACATCCGTATTTAGATAAATCTAAGACAAGAATTTTGGGACGGAGGGAGTACTAGTCACTTATTTTGGGACGGAGGGAGTACTAGTCACTTATTTTGGGACGGAAGAATATGTTTGTGAGGTTCAGAGTGGCAGGCGTTGGAGCTGGGCGATTACCGAAGTTGGAGGCGTCGCTTTTGGTTGGTATTCACAGCGATGACATGTATCTTGTCGGCTATTCATAACAAGATGTCTATCAACCGGGCTTCTTGCGACATGCTTCTGATCCTGTGTTTAAATTTTACTCCCTCCGTCCCATAATATAAGAGCGTAGTGTCAAAAATGCTTTTATATTATGGAACAGAGGGAGTAGCATTTTTTTACAGCAAGACAGATATGGACCGGCTGCCAGTATATTGGATGGTCTTTAGGATGTTTTCCCGTAGTTTGCTTCACCTGCTAGCAGTTGACTACTCATCTTTTAGTGGTCATATTTGACTTTTCTCTTTTTTCTTTTTGACATGTCGTGTTGTTGCCCCGGCGGACCTTACCTTTTATCTTTTACTGCACTTAGGTAACTTCTACTACAAATTTGGCTGGTGTTTTATTTATAATGTAGCATTAAAGTCTATTTTGAAAATGTTACTCCCTCTCTCTTAATTTATAGGGCGTGCGTGTATCCTTAGGTCGTCAATTTGACCAACCTAATACAAGTCATATATTACAAAAACATACCAATATAAACTTCAGATGTTTTATTTTTAAACGATATAATTTTTGTGTTATATAGTTTATATTAGGATGATTAAATTGGCAACCTAGATATACATGTAGGACTTGTAAACTGAAACGGAGGGAGTAGCAATCTTTAAGTTTTGCAATTACTCTAGAGACCCTCTCGGTTATAACGCCGTGAATCTGGGTCCTATTTAATCCCTAACTTAACAAACTTGAATTACAGGTACCAAGGCAAAATTTAGTGACTATTTTGCAAGCCAACTTTTTTTTGTTAACCGAGATCATTAATTACACCGCATCCACGCAAGTTAGGAATTTTTCTTTTTCTTAATTGAGATTATTAATACACCGCATGCATGCAAAGAAGGAATAGAAAGGAAGTAGCTTTGTGTCATTATGACTACATGTATGCAAGTATTTAAACTAGTTGCTAGTACTACGAGAAAACATCATTAATTTTTGCCTCGATTACTGTTAGTGGCTTTGTATAGATGCAAAATGTATTTTTTATAATGGCCTTGTATAAGGGAATGGAGGGAGTAGTAGAAGTTCAAGTCATTTTCAACAATTATTAGCATGTCCGCAAAGTGCGCAATGCTACGATACAAATGGCCTGAAGCACTCCCAAGCAAATTTTGTTTATTTTCTGTAATATAATTTCTCTCACTTTTAAAACTAATTACAATTATCTTTTCTAGAATTGGGAATAAGAAATTTTCCGAATTAATGAATAAATAACTGAAAAAGACTACTATTCGTGGCCCTGACATTTACTATTTCAAGATTTTTTTTAAGATCAATTTACTATTTGAAGTTCTTTTTTAGACAATTTACTATTTCAGTGTGTTGCACGAAATTGGTGACGCACGTAGAGGCCAGGCAAGGGACCGAACTGGGCCAACCCATCGAGCTAGGTTCTGATTCCTGGTTTTCCTTGTCCCTTTTTGTTTCTTTTTTAGTGTTGTTTTCCTTAAGGTTTCCCCCTTTTAAGGTTATTATTTATTTTACAAAAATATTCGCAAAAATCTAGAACTATTCATGTTTTTAATACTGTTAAAAAAATTAAAAGATTTTCACATTTTTTCAAAAAATGCTAGGAATTTGGAAAAAATATATTTGCACAATTAAAAAAATCACAAACATTTTGAGATATGTTCTCAAGTTTTCAAAATATGTTCATGTCCTCTTAAAAGTATTATTTTAAAAAATCTAACATTTGAAAATTATTCACACAAGTCTTTAAAACATCCATGTTTCAAATTTTACAATTTTTTAATAATCTACTATAAATGTTTCTTTTGAAGAAAATCGGCTAGAAACCCTACAATATGAAAAGTAAATCATTGGCTCGGTTAGCATCAATGCTTGCAACATTAAATGGCCGGCCCACCCTAGCCATGCTTGTGCTTTTGGTGGACATTTTGACTCACAATGTCCCGAGAGCAGCTAATTGGATGCTACCCCTTGCGGGGATCTTCAAGGGTCACCTCTAGAGAACGTCAAGTGGTGCGTTTAGCCGCCGTCACATGTCGTGTGCTAGACGTTTTCTTTGGATTTTTTTTTATGTATGAGCTTTTTGGTTTTAAATGAGTGTTTTGACTTTATTTGGTTTTTGCCTGCTTTCCCTAGCTTTAGGAGAGAAAAACACAAAAAATGTACAATTTCTCTCTCTCACGAGAAGCACAAATTAGCTTTCATGAGAAGATAGAAAAAAAAATGTGCTTCCACGAGAAGCACGTAGGCACAAATTTGTTTCCGTGCAGAAAAAACGTTTGCTTCTCGTGTAGGCACAAATTTGTTTCCACAAGAAATACAATTGTGCTTCTAGGGAAAAAAAAACTATGCTTGCACGATTAGTATATATTTTGCTTCTCGTGGAGGCACATATTTGGTTCCGCATGAAGCACAACTGTGCTTCTCGAAAAGAAAATTATGCTTTCACAAGATGCACAAATTTGCTTCCGCGAGAAACACAGTTGTGCTTCTTGAAAATGAAAATAAATGTGCTTCCACGAGAAGCATAGATTTGCTTTCCGTGGAGGCACGGATTTCTTTCGCGAGAAGCACAAGGAGAAAAAGTAAAAAAAGGTGGTTTTGGCTTTGGTTTTTCTCTTCTGTTTTTTCGTCATTCTTTTTTGTTGCAGATTATTTTTTGGCGGACGCTAGGCGACGGCATCATCCGGCTGATCCGTGCGTGGGATCAGCTAGGTCGCCAGCCACTCGATTATTCGACCCGTCCACCTTTTAATCCGTTCGATCCACCCGAGTAAGCCCGTTTAATTCATTCATTTCGTGGGTGCTGGTCATGGACCCTGCTTTCACGCATCCATTCCCACGCGGCTAGTTTAGTGCCATACGCAGCGACTCCACATAACCAGTTGGTTATCGCAGCAACGCATAAGTGACACAGGGAGGCGCTTCTAGTTCAGGCTTTGTTCGGTTACACCCTGCCCTAAGAGGGTTGGAGGGGATTTGGGAGGGATTTGACTTGTAGAGGATTTAATCCACCTCAATCCTTGTTAAAACCCCTCCACAACCCTGTCAACCGAACATGGCCTCAGGGTTTTTGTTTGTTTGAGGGGCTTCTAGTTCAGGTAAGTAGCAAAGTCCAGTCATCTATGCTCTTCTCTTGTAGCATCAGTTATTAAGTAGCAAGTCAGCCATTGCCTCAAAGAAAAAACTCAAGTCATCCATGCTCACTCAATGACACGAGCTGCTTCAAAGACCAGCAGCGGTGTCGCTGTTGCGTACGAGGTCAGATGCGCTGCAAGCCGAGACAACGATTTCGCGAGGGGTGGTCCGACTTACGGGTGTAGTGTGAGGGTGCGAGTCTGGTCGACGGTCTCTGTGATGGAAGCTCGACTGCTTCGACGGCAGCAACGCTACGAGGCGTTGCGATGAAAGCCGGTCGCTTCAATGATGTTTGTGACGACATGCTTCGATGGCCATGGAAATGGCACAACCACGTGCTTTGGCGGGCGTGGTGATGCTGCGACGGCAGCCCGGCTGCTTCAATGATGTTGCGATTGGATGCTTTGATGGCCGCGATGTGGTTTGATCGGTGCGATGGTGCCACGACGGCAAGCTGTTTGCTTCAATGATGTTGTGACGGCTGCGGCGGGTGCTTCGACAGCAGTGACGATGCTATGAAGGCAACCTAGCTCCTTTGATGATGTTGTGCCGATGTGCACCAACTACCGCAAAGATGTGGTGACGAACCACGATGGCAGTGTGCTTCGAACGGTCACAGCGATGCCGCGGCAGTGTCTTTCATGGTTGCGGTGATGCTCCAACGAAGACCCGACTGCAGCGACAACGTGCTTTTTGGCCGTGGCAATGCTATGATGATGGCACGACTGTTTGACGATACTGCGATGACAACTCGACTGCTCTGATGATGCTATGATGGTGTATATGCTTCGAGGACCGCGGCATTGAAGGGAATATGCCCTAGAGGCAATAATAAAGTTATTATTTATTTCCTTAATTCGTGATAAATGTTTATTATTCATGCTAGAATTTTATTAACCGGAAACTTAATACATGTGTGAATACATAGACAAAACATATAGTCCCTAGTATGCCTCTACTTGACAAGCTCGTTAATCAAAGATGGTTATGTTTTCTAACCATAGACATGTGTTGTCATTTGATAAATGAGATCACATCATTAGAAGAATGGACATGACCCATCCGTTAGCTTAGCATTATGATCGTTGCAGTTTCATTGCTACTGCTCTCTTCATGACTTATACATGTTCCTCAGACTATGAAATTATGCAACTCCCGAATACCGGAGGAACACTTTGTGTGCTACCAAACATCACAACGTAAATGGGTGATTATAAAGGTACTCTACAGGTGTCTCCAAAGGTGTTTGTTGGGTTGGCATGGATCGAGATTAGGATTTGTCACTCTATGTTTCGGAGAGGTATCTCTGGGCCCTCTCGGTAATACTAATCACTATAAGCCTTGCAAGCATTGTGACTAATGAGTTAGTTGCAGGATGAAGTATGACGGAACAAGTAAAGAGACTTGCCGATAACGAGATTGAACTAGGTATGATGATACCGACGACCGAATCTCGGGCAAGTAACATACCCATGACAAAGGGAACAACGTATGTTGTTATGCGGTTTGACCAATAAAGATCTTCGTAGAATATGCAGGAACCAATATGAGCATCCAGGTTCCGCTATTGGTTATTGACCGGAGACGTGTCTCGGTCATGTATACATAGTTCTTGAACCCGTAGGATCTGCACGCTTAACGTTCGATGATGATTTGTATTATGAGTTTATGTGATTTGATGACCGAAGGTTGTTCGGAGTCCCGGATGAGATCACGGACATGACGAGCAGTCTCTAAATGATCGAGACATAAGGATTGATATATTGGAAGGTTATATTCGGACACCGGAAGGGTTCCGAAGTGTATCAGATATTTTTCGGAGTACCGGGAGGTACTGGAACCCCCCGGGGAGTCAATGGGCCTTAATGGGCCCTAGTGGAGATAGGAGGCAACGGGCAAGTGGTGGGGTGCGCCCCCCTAGGCCCAAACCGAATTGGTTTAGGGTTTGGGGGCCGCCCCCTTTCCTTCTTCTCTCTTCCTCCTCCCCCCTTCTCCTAATAGGAACAGGAAGGGGGGGAGCCAAACCTACTTGGAGTAGGACTCCCCCCTTGCGCGTGCCACCCCTTGGCCGGCCACCTCCTCCCTTCCTCCTTTATATACGTGGGAGGGGGGCACCCCATAGACACACAAGTTGAACAAGTTGGCATTGTTTAGCCGTGTGCGGTGCGCCCCTCCACAGTTACACACCTCGGTCATATCGTTGTAGTGCTTAGGCGAAGCCCTGCGCGGTAACTTCATCATCACCGTCACCATGCCGTCGTGCTGACGAAACTCTCCCTCGGCCTCAACTGGATCAAGTGTTGATGCTCGTGGCGGGTATCGTTATTTTCTGACCTTCACAGATGATTTGAGTAGATATGGGTATATCTACTTAACGAAACGCAAGTCTGAAATATTTGAAAAGTTCAAAGAATTTCAGAGTGAGGTGAAGAATCATCGTAACAAGAAAATAAAGTTTCTATGATCTGATCGTAGAGGAGAATATTTGAGTTACGAGTTTGGCCTTCATTTAAAACAATGTGGAATAGTTTCACACCTCATGCCACATGGAACACCATAGCATAATGGTGTGTCCGAACGTCGTAACCGCACTTTATTGGATATGATGCGATCGATAATGTCTCTTACCGGGTTGCCACTATCACTTTTGGGTTATGCATTAGAGACATCTGCATTCACTTTAAATAGGGCACCATCGAAATCCGTTGAGACGACACCTTATGGAACTATGGTTTGGCAAGAAACCAAAGTTGTCGTTCCCTAAAGTTTGGGGTTGTGATGCTTATATGAAAAAGCTTGAACCTGATAAGCTCGAACCCAAATCGAAGAACTGCGTCTTCATAGGATACCCAAAGGAAACTGTTGGGTACACCTTCTATCGCAGATTCGAAGGCAAGGTATTCATTGCTAAGAATGGATCCTTTCTAGAGAAGGAGTTTCTCTCGAAAGAAGAGAGTGGGAGGAAAGTAGAGCTTGATGAGGTAATTATACCTTCTCCCGAATTGGAAAGTATTTCATCACAGAAATCAGTTCTAGTGATTCCTACACCAATTAGTGAGGAAGCAAATGATGATGATCATGAAACTTCAGATCAAGTTACTACAGAACCTCATAGGTTTTCCAGAGTACGGTCCGCACCAGATTGGTACGGTAATCCTATTCTGAAAGTCATGTTACTAGACTATGATGAACCTATGAACTATGAGGAAGCGATGATGAGCCCAGATTCCGCAAAATGGCTTGAGGCCATGAAATCTGAGATGGGATCCATGTATGAGAACAAAGTGTGGACTTTGGTGGACTTGCCCGATGATCGGCAAGCCATATTAAATAAATGGATCTTTAAGAAGAAGACCGACGCAGACGGTAATGTTACTGTTTACAAAGCTCGACTTGTTGCGAAATGTTTTCAACAAGTTCAAGGAGTTGACTACGATGAGACTTTCTCCCCTGTAGCGATGCTTAAGTCTGTCTGAATCATGTTAGCAATTGCTGTATTTTATGATTATGAATATTGGCAAATGGATGTCAAAACGGCATTCATGAATGGATTTCTGGAAGCAGAGTTGTATATGATGCAATCGGAAGGTTTTGTCGATCCAAAGGGTGCTAGCAAAGTGTGCAAGCTCCAACAATCCATTTATGGACTGGTGCAAGCCTCTCGGAGTTGGAATAAACGCTTTGATAGTGTGATCAAAGAATATGGTTTATACAGATTTTTGGAGAAGCCTGTATTTACAAGAAAGTGAGTGGGAGCTCTGTAGCATTTATGATCTTATATGTAGATGACATATTATTAATTGGAAATGATATAGAATTTCTGGATAGCATAAAGGGATACCTGAATAAGGGTTTTTCTATGAAATACCTCGGTGAAGCTTCTTACATATTGGGCATCAAGATCTATAGAGATAGATCAAGACACTTAATTGGACTTTCACAAAACACATACCTTAATAAAGTTTTGAAAAGGTTCAAAAATGGATCAGACAAAGAAAGGGTTCTTGCCTGTATTACACGGTGTAAAGTTGAGTAAGACTCAAAGCCCGACCACGGCAGAAAATAGAAAGAGAATGAAAGTCATTCCCTATGCCACAATCATAGGTTCTATAAAGTATGCTGTGCTGTGTACCAGACCTATTGTATACTTTGCCGTGAGTTTTGGTAAGGGGGTACAATAGTGATCTAAGAGTAGATCACTGGACATCGGTCAAAATTATCCTTAGTGAGGACTAAGGAAATATTTCTCGATTATGGAGGTGATAAAAGAGCTCGTCGTAAAGAGTTACGTCGATGCAAGCTTTTACACCGATCCAGATGACTCTAAGTCTCAATCTGGATACATGTTAAAAGTGGGAGCAATTAGTTAGAGTAGCTCCGTGTAGAGCATTGTAGACATAGAATATTTGCGAAATACATACGGCTCTGAATGTAACAGACCCATTGACTAAACTTCTCTCACGAGCAAAACATGATCACACCTTAGTGCTCTTTGGGTGTTAATCACATAGCGATGTAAACTAGATTATTTGACTCTAGTAAACCCTTTGGGTGTTGGTCACATGACTATGTGAGCTATGGGTGTTAATCACATACAGATGTGAATATTTGTGTTAA
Organism: Triticum aestivum; assembly: GCF_018294505.1. NCBI lineage: Eukaryota > Viridiplantae > Streptophyta > Magnoliopsida > Poales > Poaceae > Triticum > Triticum aestivum. Next base: position 437,850,109 of record NC_057801.1, on the reverse strand, counting down.
ATCACATGGTGATGTGAACTAAATTATTGACTCTAGTGCAAGTGGGAGACTGAAGAAAATATGCCCTAGAGGCAATACTAAAGTTATTATTTATTTCCTTAATTCATGATAAATGTTTATTATTCATGCTAGAATTGTATTAACCGGAAACTTAGTACATGTGTGAATACATACACAAAACATATAGTCCCTAGTATGCCTCTACTTGACAAGCTCGTTAATCAAAGATGGTTATGTTTCCTAACCATAGACACGTGTTGTCATTTGATGAACGGGATCACATCATTAGGAGAATGATGTGATGGACATGGCCCATCCGTTAGCTTAGCATTATGATCGTTACAGTTTCATTGCTACTGCTCTCTTCATGACTTATACATGTTCCTCAGCCTATGAGATTATGCAACTCCCGAATACCGGAGGAACACTTTGTGTGCTACCAAACATTACAACGTAAATGGGTGATTATAAAGGTGCTCTACAGGTGTCTCCAAAGGTGTTTCTTGGGTTGACATAGATCGAGATTAGGATTTGTCACTCCGTGTTTCAGAGAGGTATCTCTGGGCCCTCTCGGTAGTACTCATCACTATAAGCCTTGCAAGCATTGTGACTAATGAGTTAGTTGCGGGATGAAGTATTACGGAACGAGTAAAGAGGCTTGCCGATAATGAGATTGAACTAGGTATGGTGATACCGACGATCGAATCTCGGGCAAGTAACATACCGATGAAAAAGGGAACAACGTATGTTGTTATGCGGTTTGACCGATAAAGATCTTTGTAGAATATGTAGGAACCAATATGAGCATCTAGGTTCCGCTATTGGTTATTGACCGGAGACGTGTCTCGGTCATGTCTACATAGTTCTCGAACCCGTAGGGTCCGCACGCTTAACGTTCGATAATGATTTGTATTATGAGTTTATGTGATTTGATGACCAAATGTTGTTCGGAGCCCCGGATGAGATCACAGACATCACGAGGAGTCTCGAAATGGTCGAGACATAAAGATTGATATATTGGAAGGTTATATTTGGACATCGGAAGGGTTCCGAAGTGTATCGGATATTTTTTGGAGTACCGGGAGGTACCGGAACCCCCCGGGGAGTCAATGGGCCTTAATGGGCCCTAGTGGAGATAGGAGGCAGCAGGAAAGTGGTGGGGTGCGCCCCCCTAGGCCCAAACCGGATTGGTTTAGGGTTTGGGGGGCCGGCCCCCCTTTCCTTCTTCTCTCCTCCTCCTTCCTCCTTCTCCTAATAGGAATAGGAAAGGGCGTGATGACCCACAAGTGTAGGGGATCTATCGTAGTCCTTTCGATAAGTAAGAGTGTCGAACCCAACGAGGAGCAGAAGGAAATGACAAGCGGTTTTCAATAAGGTTTTCTCTGCAAGCACTGAAATTGTATGTAACAGATAGTCTTGTGATAAGATAAATTGTAACGAGTAACAAGCAATGAAAGTAAATAAAGTGCAGAAAGGTGGCCCAATCCTTTTTGTAGCAAAGGACAAGCCTGGACAATTTCTTATAATGAGAAAAGAGCTCCCGAGGACACATTGGAATTATCGTCAAGCTAGTTTTCATCACGCTCATATGATTCGCGTTCGGTACTTTAATAATTTGATATGTGGGTGGACCGGTGCTTGGGTACTGCCCTTACTTAGACAAGCATCCCACTTATGATTAACCCCTATTGCAAGCATCCGCAACTACAAAAGAAGTATTAAGGTAAACCTAACCACAACATTAAACATATGGATCCAAATCAGCCCCTTACGAAGCAACGCATAAACTAGGGTTTAAGCTTCTGTCACTCTAGCAACCCATCATCTACTTATTACTTCCCAATGCCTTCCTCTAGGCCCAAATAATGGTGAAGTGTCATGTAGTCGACGTTCACATAACACCACTAGAGGAAAGACAACATACATCTCATCAAAATATCGAACGAATACCAAATTCACATGACTACTAATAGCAAGACTTCACCCATGTCCTCAGGAACAAACGTAACTACTCACAAAGCATATTCATGTTCATAATCAGAGGAGTAATAATATGCATTAAGGATCTGAACATATGATCTTCCACCAAGTAAACCAATTAGCATCAACTACAAGGAGTAATCAACACTACTAGCAACCCACAGGTACCAATTTGTGGTTTTGATACAAGATTGGATACAAGAGATGAACTAGGGTTTTGAGAGGAGATGGTGCTGGTGAAGATGTTGATTGAGATTGACCCCCTCCCGATGAGAGGATCATTGGTGATGACGATGGTGATGATTTCCCCCTCCCGGAGGGAAGTTTCTCCGGCAGAACAGCTCTGCCGGAGCTCTAGATTGGTCCCGCCTCGTGGCGGCGGAGTTTCGTTCCGTAAGCTTTTCTCTGATTATTTCCACTGTAAAAGCCTTCATATAGCAGAAGATGGGCACCGGAGGGCCACCATGGGGCCCAGGAGACAGGGGGCGCGCCCGATAGGGGCGGGCGCGCCACCACCCTCCTGGCCTGGGTGTGGGCCCACTCTGATAGTTTCTTCGCTCAATAATTCTTATTAATTCCAAAAATAACTTCCGTGGAGTTTTAGGTTTTTTGGAGCAGTGCAGAATAGGTTTCCAATGTTTGCTCCTTTTCCAGCCAGAATTCCAGCTGTCGACATTCCTCCTCTTCATGGTAAACCTTGTAAAATAAGTGAGAATAGCCATAAGTATTGAGATATAATGTGTAATAACAGCCCATAATGCAAAAATATTGATATAAAGCATGATGCAAAATGGACGTATCAACTCCCTCAAGCTTAGACCTTGCTTGTCCTCAAGCGGAAGCCGATATCGAAAAATATGTCCACATGTTTAGAGATAGAGGTCTCGATAAAAATAAAATACAAACATGAGGGCATCATGATCATTCTTATAACAACAACATAAAAAGATTTTGTCATATGATTACTTATGCTCAAGTAACAATCAATTCACAATGTCAAGTATGGTTCAAAAACTTCATTGGGGACTAACAAACTATAATCTCAGTCACTGAAGCAATTGCAATTTATCCTAACATCAGAAAGAGTCAAGAATAGAGCTATTCAGCAAGTCCACATACTAAACTATCATGTAGTCTTCTACAATTGCTAACACTCACGCAGTACTTGTGGTTATGGAGTTTCAACCGGACACTGAGAAAGATAGGGGCTTATTGTGTTGCCTCCCAACATATTCACCTTTAGGTGATGTCAATAATAATAGTTCATGCTAACTTACATCCAATTGGATATATATATATATATATATCAAGATCTTTCAAACACGAGGAGCTTGCCAAAGGATAAAATGAAAAAGGGAAATGTGAAGATCACCTTGACTCAAGCATAAAGTAAAAACATAAAGTAAAAGATAGGCCCTTTGCAGAGGGAAGCAGAGGTTGTCCTGTGCTTTTAGGGTTGGATTCATAAAATCTTAATGCAAAAGAACGTCACTTTATATTGCCACTTGTATATGGACCTTTATTATGCAGTCCGCCGCTTTTATTGCTTCCACAACAAGATCGTATAAAGCTTATTTTCTCCACATTAATAAGTCATACATATTTAGAGAGCAATTTTTATTGCCTGCAACATGACAACTTACTTGAAGGATCTTACTCAATCCATAGGTAGGTATGGTGGACTCTCATGGCAAAAACTGGGTTTAAGGATATTTGGAAGCACAAGTAGTATCTCTACTTGGTGCAAGGAATTTGGCTAGCATGAGGGGGAAAGGCAAGCTCAACATGTTGGGAAGATCAATGAGAATATATTTTAACTCAGATGTGAGAAAACATAAACCATTACGTTGTCTTCCTTGTCCAACATCAATTCTTTTAGCATGTCATACTTAATGAGTGCTCCCAATCATAAAAGATGTCCAAGATAATATATTTGTATGTGAAAACCTCTCTTTCTTTATTACTTCCTATTAATTGCAACGATGACCAAAACTACGTTTGTCAACTCTCAACAACTTTTATGCCTCATACTTTCTATGTGTGAAGTCATTACTATCCATAAGATCAATATGAACTCTTTTATTCTTTTATTCTTTCTACTTTCTCAAGATCATGGCAAGATAGCAAAGCCCTTGACTCAACACTAATCTTTATTATAGATAGCTCACGGACTCGATTACATAAAGAGATCACAAAGCAAAACTCAAAACTAATTGATACTAAAACTTCAATCTACTAGATCGAGATACTACTAAAAGGATAGAACTAAATAAAACGGTAAAGATATGAGTGTGATGGTGATACGATACCGGGGCACCTCCCCCAAGCTTGGCAGTTGCCAAGGGGAGTGCCCATACCCATGTGATTATGTCTCCTTCTTCATAGTTGGTGTTGTGATCTTCTTGGCGATGATGCCCCTCAGGATACGATTCTCCTCCTCGAGCTTATTGACTTGTTGTTTGAGGTCCATAATTTCTTTGCGGAGCTTGCCTGTAACGGCTAAAGCTCCCTTTACCCAAGGATGCTGCATAGCTTCTGGAGAACAAGTGACGCTCTTTTTCATATTTTCATAAGAAAGAAATTTAACATCGGAAGGGATGACCGAATTTGGGAGAACTGAGCTATGTAATTCCCCCATCATGAATCCTGCTTGGAAGCGAGAAGTGACTTCTTGATCTTCCTCCATGGCATCTATCCTTTTCAAGTCGGCCTCCATCTCGTCCTCCGTTGATGGTCCAAAGTGATAAGCATCGCTATTTGCTCCTGGACCTGGTGTCGGGTGAGACACCCGACTCTCCCCGACTGACTCTTGAGAAGACACCTTGCTCTTAATCTGCAACAGAAACAACTCGAAACGAAAAGAGAGGATATTTGCATGATACGGTGGTCAAAGCCTTCGGGAGATTATATAATGAATTTTTACCGACCAAAATACATAACGTGCAAGAAAACGGAGTCCGGGAGGCACACAGGTGGCCACGAGATAGGGGGCGCGCCCAGGAAGGGTGGGCGCGCCCTCCACCCTCATGGAGGCCTCGTGTCCTTCCCGAATTACTTCTTTCTTCCTAAAATTCTTAAATATTCCAAAACGGATAAAAATTGCCAGTAGAATTGTTTTGGAGTCGGTTTACTACCGTACCACATACCTATTCCTTTTCGGAGTTTGGAACGTTCTGGAAAGTGTCACTTATGTACTCCTCCGGGGTTACGGTCTCAACAATATTAGTTTCAACATTGATAGGGTTACCTGAGATATAATGTTTAATTCTTTGACCGTTCACCACCCTCAGACTTGTGCCTTTGAAGTTGTTGATTTTTATGGCACCGGAACGATAGACCTTCTCGATAACGTAAGGACCTTCCCATTTAGAGAGAAGTTTTCCTGCAAAAAATTTTAAACGAGAGTTGAATAATAACACATAGTCACCTACATTAAACTCACGCTTTTGTATCCTTTTGTCATGCCAGCGTTTGACTTTTTCTTTGAATAACTTGGCATTCTCATAGGCTTGGGTTCTCCATTCATCAAGTGAGCTAATATCAAATAACCTCTTCTCACCGGCAAGTTTGAAGTCATAGTTGAGCTCTTTAATAGCCCAATATGCTTTATGTTCAAGTTCAAGAGGTAAGTGACATGCTTTTCCATAAACCATCTTATACGGAGACATACCCATAGGATTTTTATATGCAGTTCTATAGGCCCATAATGCATCATCAAGTTTTTTGGACCAATTCTTTCTAGATCTATTCACAGTCTTTTGCAAAATTAATTTGAGCTCTCTATTGCTCAACTCTACTTGACCACTAGACTACGGGTGATAAGAGGATGCAATTCTATGATTAACATCATACTTAGCAAGCATCATATGGAAAGCACCATGAATAAAATGTGAACCACCATCAGTCATAAGATATCTAGGGACTCCAAACCTCGGAAAAATAACTTCTTTAAGCATTTTAATAGAAGTGTTATGATCAGCACTACTAGTTGGAATAGCTTCTACCCACTTAGTAACGTAATCAACAGCAACTAAAATATGTGTGTAACCATTAGAGGCAGGAAAAGGTCCCATATAACCAAAGCTCCAAACATCAAACGGTTCAATAACAAGAGAATAATTCATAGGCATTTCTTGACGTCTACTAATATTACCAATTCTTTGACATTCATCACAAGATAAGACAAACTTACGAGCATCTTTGAAGAGAGTAGGCCAATAAAAACCGGATTGCAATACCTTATGTGCAGTTCTATCTCCAGCGTGGTGTCCTCCATATGATTCAGAGTGACACTTGCGTAGGATCTGTTCCTGTTCATGCTCAGGTACACAACGTCTAATAACACCATCTACTCCTTCTTTATAAAGGTGTGGGTCATCCCAGAAGTAATGTCTTAAATCATAAAAGAACTTTTTCTTTTGCTGGTATGTGAAACTAGGTGGTATAAATTTAGCAACAATGTAATTAGCATAATCAGCATACCAAGGAGCAGTACGAGAAGCATTAATGACCGCTAATTGTTCATCAGGAAAGCTATCATCAATAGGCAGTGGGTCATCAAGAACATTCTCTAACCTAGACAAGTTGTCTGCAACGGGGTTCTCAGCTCCCTTTCTATCAATAATATGCAAATCAAATTCTTGGAGCAAGAGAACCCATCTAATAAGTCTAGGCTTAGCATCTTTCTTTTCCATAAGATATTTAATAGCAGCATGATCAGTGTGAATAGTAACTTTGGAATCAACAATATAAGGTCTAAACTTATCACATGCAAACACAACTGCTAAGAACTCTTTTTCAGTAGTAGCATAATTTCTCTGGGCAGTATCAAGAGTCTTACTAGCATACTGGATAACATTCAATTTCTTATCAACTCTTTGCCCTAGAACAACACCTACAGCATAATCACTAGCATCACACATAATTTCAAAGGGTAAATTCCAATCAGGTGGCTGAACAATAGGTGCAGTGATCAAAGCTTTCTTAAGTATTTCAAATGCTTCTACACAATCATCATCAAAGACAAAAGGAATATCTTTTTGCAATAAATTAGTCAGAGGCCTAGAGATTTTAGAAAAGTCCTTAATGAACCTCCTATAAAAACCGGCATGACCAAGGAAACTTCTTATACCTTTTATGTCCTTGGGACATGGCATCTTTTCAATAGCATCAACTTTAGCTTTATCAACTTCAATACCTCTCTCGGAAATCTTATGCCCCAAGACAATGCCTTCATTAACCATAAAGTGGCACTTTTCCCAATTCAAGACGAGACTAGTGTCTTCACATCTCTGCAAAACTCGATCAAGGTTGCAAAGAGGATCCATAAACGGAGAAATCATCCATGAATACCTCACAAATCTTTTCACAAAAGTCAGAGAATATAGCCATCATGCATCTTTGAAAGGTAGCAGGTGCATTACATAAACCAAAAGGCATACGTCTATAAGCAAAAGTACCAAAAGGGCAAGTAAAAGTAGTTTCTGATTGATCCTTCGCTGATACAGGTATTTGAGAGAAACCAGAATAACCATCTAGAAAGCAGAAATGTTTGTGTTTGGATAGTCTTTCTAGCATTTCATCAATAAAAGGTAAAGGGTAATGATCTTTCTTAGTAGCTTTATTTAATTTACGGAAATCAATTACCATCCTATAACCTGTAATAATTCTTTGCGGGATCAATTCATCTTTATCATTAGGAACGACAGTAATACCTCCCTTTTTAGGAACACAATGGACAGGGCTTACCCAATCACTATCAGCAACGGGATAAATTATACCTGCCTCAAGGAGCTTTAGTATCTCCTTTCTTACCACTTCTTTCATCTTAGGATTCAATCGTCGTTGAGGATCTCTAACTGGTTTGGCATCGTCCTCCAAATTAATTTTGTGTTGGCATAACGTGGGACTAATGCCCTTGAGATCATCCAGAGTATATCCAATAGCAGCACGGTGCTTCTTCAGAGTTTTCAATAATCTTTCTTCTTCTTGCTCTGAAAGGTTAGCACTAATAATAACAGGATATATTTTCTTTTCATCAAGATAAGCATACTTAAGATTATCAGGTAATGGTTTGAGTTCAAATACGGGACCACCCTTGGGTGGAGGGGGATCCCCTAGAATTTCAACGGGTAGGTTGTGTTTCAGAATAGGTTCCTGTTGAAGGAACACTTCATCTATTTCCCTTCTTTCCTTCATAAACATATCATTTTCATGGTCTAGCAAATATTGTTCTAACGGATCAGTAGGAGGCACGGCAATAGAAGCAAGACCAATAATCTCATCCTGACTAGGTGATTCTCTATCACGAGGTTGTCTACGAAACTTAGCAAAATTAAACTCATGAGACACATCCTCTAAGCCAATTGTAACAGTATCCTTTTCACAATCAATCCTAGCATTAACAGTATTCAAGAAGGGTCTACCAAAAATAATGGGACAAAATCATCTTGTGGGGAACTAAGAACAAGAAAATCAGCAGGATATTTAACCTTCCCACACAAGACTTCAACATCTCTAACAATCCCAATTGGTGAAATAGTATCTCTATTGGCAAGCTTGATAGTAACATCAATACCTTCCAATTCAGCGGGTGCAATATCATGCATAATTTCTTTATATAAGTCATAGGGTATTGCACTAGCACTAGCACCCATATCACATAAGCCATGATAACAATGATCTCCTATTTTAACAGAAATACCAGGCATGCCTACAACAGGTCTATGTATCTTAGCATCTGGTCTAACAATATTAGCAGTCTCACCACAGAAATAAATAACATGCCCATCTAAATCATCATCCAAGAGATCTTTAACCATAGCAATACTAGGTTCAACTTTGATTTGCTCAGGAGGTGTATAAGTCCTAGTATTACTCTTACGAACAACAGTCGAAGTTTTAGCATGATCCTTTATCCTAACAGGAAAAGGAGGTTTCTCAACATAAGTAGTAGGAACAATAGGATCACTATAAGTGACAGTCTTTTCTTCAACTGTAATAGGTGCAACTACTTTTACTTCAATGGGAGGATTATATTTAAACCACTTCTCCTTAGGGAGATCAACGTGAGTAGCAAAAGATTCACAGAAAGAAGCTACTATCTCAGAGTCAAGTCCATATTTAGCGCTAAATCCACGAAAAGCATCGGTATCCATAAAAGATTTAACACAATCAAACTTAGGTGTCATACCTGACTCCTTACCATCGTCGGAACCCCAATCTTCAGAGTTGCGTTTAATTCTTTCCAGTAAGTCCCATTTGAATTCAATAGTCTTCAGCATATAAGAACCAGCACAGGAAGTATCGAGCATGTTGCGATCATTGGGAGAAAGCCGAGCATAAAATTTTTGAATAATCATTTCTCTGGAGAGCTCATGATTGGGGCATGAATATAACATTGACTTAAGCCTCCCCCAAGCTTGAGCGATGCTTTCTCCTTCGTGAGGCTAGAAATTATATATGTAATTACGATCACGATGAACAAGATGCATAGGATAGAACTTCTGGTGAAATTCCAACTTCAATCGTTTATAATTCCAAGATCCCGTATCATCACATAGCCTATACCATGTCAATGCATCTCCCTTCAAAGATAAAGGGAAGACCTTCCTTTTGACAACATCATCGGGAATACCTGCAAGCTTAAATAATCCACAAACTTCATCCACAAAGATAAGGTGTAAATCGGGATGCAATGTTCCATCTCCTGCAAATGGATTAGCTAGCAGTTTCTCTATCATACCCGAAGGAATCTCAAAGTAAATATTTTCAGTAGGTTCAGTAGGTTGAGGAGCAACTCTTTGCTCTTCTGGTCGGGGTGAAGATACCCCGAACAAGCCCCTCAAAGGATTAGTTTCCATAGTAACAAGTGACAGAAAATTTCAGCACACTATATAAATGTTTCCTTACCAAGTTCCACTCACCAAAGCGCTTCACTCCCCGGCAACGGCGCCAGAAAAGAGTCTTGATGACCCACAAGTGTAGGGGATCTATCGTAGTCCTTTCGATAAGTAAGAGTGTCGAACCCAACGAGGAGCAGAAGGAAATGACAAGCGGTTTTCAGTAAGGTTTTCTCTGCAAGCACTGAAATTGTAGGTAACAGATAGTTTTGTGATAAGATAAATTGTAACGAGTAACAAGCAATGAAAGTAAATAAAGTGCAGCAAGGTGGCCCAATCCTTTTTGTAGCAAAGGACAAGCCTGGACAATTTCTTATAATGAGAAAAGAGCTCCCGAGGACACATGGGAATTATCGTCAAGCTAGTTTTCATCACGCTCATATGATTCGCGTTCGGTACTTTGATAATTTGATATGTGGGTGGACCGGTGCTTGGGTACTGCCCTTACTTGGACAAGCATCCCACTTATGATTAACCCCTATTGCAAGCATCCGCAACTACAAAAGAAGTATTAAGGTAAACCTAACCACAACATTAAACATATGGATCCAAATCAGCCCCTTACGAAGCAACGCATAAACTAGGGTTTAAGCTTCTGTCACTCTAGCAACCCATCATCTACTTATTACTTCCCAATGCCTTCCTCTAGGCCCAAATAATGGTGAAGTGTCATGTAGTCGACGTTCACATAACACCACTAGAGGAAAGACAACATACATCTCATCAAAATATCGAACGAATACCAAATTCACATGACTACTAATAGCAAGACTTCACCCATGTCCTCAGGAACAAACGTAACTACTCACAAAGCATATTCATGTTCATAATCAGAGGAGTAATAATATGCATTAAGGATCTGAACATATGATCTTCCACCAAGTAAACCAATTAGCATCAACTACAAGGAGTAATCAACACTACTAGCAACCCACAGGTACCAATTTGTGGTTTTGATACAAGATTGGATACAAGAGATGAACTAGGGTTTTGAGAGGAGATGGTGCTGGTGAAGATGTTGATGGAGATTGACCCCCTCCCGATGAGAGGATCGTTGGTGATGACGATGGTGATGATTTCCCCCTCCCGGAGGGAAGTTTCCCCGGCAGAACAGCTCTGCCGGAGCTCTAGATTGGTTCCGCCAAGGTTCCGCCTCGTGGCGGCGGAGTTTCGTCCCGTAAGCTTGCCTCTGATTTTTTCCAGGGTAAAAGCCTTCATATAGCAGAAGATGGGCACCGGAGGGCCACCAGGGGGCCCAGGAGACAGGGGGCGCGCCCAGTAGGGGTGGGCGCGCCCCCACCCTCCTGGCCAGGGTGTGGGCCCCCTCTGGTGTTTCTTTCGCTCAATAATTCTTATTAATTCCAAAAATTACTTCTGTGGAGTTTCAGGATTTTTGGAGCAGTGCAGAATAGGTTTCCAATGTTTGCTCCTTTTTCAGCCAGAATTCCAACTGCCGGCATTCCCCCTCTTCATGGTAAACCTTGTAAAATAAGAGAGAATAGCCATAAGTATTGAGATATAATGTGTAATAACAGCCCATAATGCAATAAATATTGATATAAAAGCATGATGCAAAATGGACGTATCAGGGGGGAGCCAAACCTACTTGGAGTAGGACTCCCCCCTTGGGCGCGCCACCCCTTGGCCGGCCTCCTCCTTCCTTCCTCCTTTATATACGTGGGAGGGGGACACCCCATAGACACACAAGTTGAACAAGTTGACATTGTTTAGCCGTGTGCGGTGCACCCCTCCAAAGTTACACACCTCGGTCATATCATCGTAGTGCTTAGGCGAAGCCCTGCGCCGGTAACTTCATCATCACCGTCACCACGCCGTCGTGCTGACGAAACTCTCCCTCGGCTTCAACTGAATCAAGAGTACGAGGGACGTTACCGAGCTGAACATTTGCAGATCACGGAGGTGTCATACGTTTGGTGCTAAGATCGGTCGGATCGTGAAGACGTACGACTACATCAATCGCGTTGTCATAACGCTTCCGCTTTCGGTCTACGAGGGTACATGGACACACTCTCCCCTCTCGTTGCTATGCATCACATAGATAGATCTTGTGTGATCGTAGGATTTTTTTTGAAATTACCGCGTTCCCCAACAGGCGTTGCCACGACAACAACCTGTCTGCTCCAATGATGTTATGACGGCCGCGGCTGTGCCACGACGACAACCTGTCTACTCCAATGATGTTACGACGGCCCTGACGGGTGTTTGGACAGCCGCGGTGATGCTACGATGACAACCTGACTCCTTCGATGATGTTGCAATGATGTGCTCGATGGCCGCAAAGAAGTTGCGATGAATCACGAGGGCGGTGTGCTTCAAACGGTCGTGCTGATGCCGCGACAACGTCTCTCATGGTCGCGGTGATGCTCCAATGAAGGCCTGACTATGGCGATGGCGGGCTTTCCGGCCATGGCAGTGTTGTGATGATGGCACGACTACTTGGATGATGCTACCACGACAACCCGGCTGCTCCGATGATGCTATGATGATGTATATGCTTCGATGGCCGCGGAGGTGCCATGACGGCAACCTGCCTGCTTCAATAATGTTGCCATGGCCGCGACGGGTGCTTTGACAGCCACGCCTAGCTATGGCAACCCAGCTCCTTTGATGATGTTGCAACTGCGTGCTTTGAAGGCCACAACAAAAACCCACAATCAACGCCATGATTATGGTGTTCTATAATCCTCGTTTGGTGCTAGCTATGTGCTTCTTCTTATGATTATTTATAGCATCACGTACATATATAATATACTAGTACAATTGCCCGTGCGTTGCATAGGACGAAAAATTAAATATAACATGCTTCATGTGCCATTATGCGACACTTTTTTAATCTGATCAAACCTTAGAAATAAAGTTACACTGTGTATTTCTTTTCGGACCATGAAATTTTAGTGTATCCTAACAATGTTTGTCATGATCTAGTTCAGCTCCTCATTTTCATTTCATCCTATGAAACAGTAGTTTTGTATGGAATATTCTTTCAATAAACATTGAATATTTTTGTACTTCGAAAAGGTGTTTTTTTCTTCAGATTTTCGAACATGCCCATGCGTTGCAATGGGAGAAAAAAAAGTTAATGTGCTTCACTGGGAAGCAAACATCAATTATCATTGATCAGGCTGCCAGGTAGAGAATAAGAAGCAGAAAAATGTTACGACGTTGTAGATGAGATCGTCGATGCCTAGTGAAAAATATACCACATCGACAGATTAATCGTTTTATTACTGTAGAAAAATGGTGTGCATGTAGCACTTCCAAAGTAATTTAAGCATGGATGCAATTGTTGTTGTTCCTCCATAGCATCACTATTTAGGGCAAAAGTGTATATTAGGTGATTGTCAAGTTGCTCCATACCACGTCCAACATGTCCATCATTAGGGACATTAGAGCATTAGGGCAAAAGTGTATATTAGGTGGTTGTCAAGTTGCTTGATACCACGTCCAACATGTCCATCGGTAGGGACATTCGAGCATCTACAGACGGAGGTTGTAAATTTGGACCCTTAAATGCCCGTGGACGCTCCCGTGGACAGTTACTAGGCGGACCTCAAATTTTAACATTTGCAACTACATACCTTATTTCCAAAACAACAATTACATTCATGGCCATGCACGACGATCACAGCATCCATCTTGGGCCGGATTAGCTGTCCAAACACACCGGAAATTGCACGCCATCCATTTAGTCCCACCTCACCGCTTGATGAGCTTGTCGACCGGCTTAAATAGCTAGGTCGTCTAGAAGCGAAAAGCCTCTAACATCATTGTATCCTTTGTGAAGGAAATAGTCTCTCACTATGAATCTTCTAATAGTTAAAACATATAAGAAATCCTCTATGATTCATGGGGAGAACTCCTTCAGAAGGACACATTTTTTTTCAATCACAATATGTCTATAAAACTTGGTCAAAAATCTGTTGTCATTGTAGTAGGGGTTCAACGTATATAATCGAGACAAATTTGACACTCGATGAACAATCATCAGTCCATGAAATGCAATCTAGTTTCAAATGTATCTCGATCACACATGCGAGAATTGATAAACCTACACAACAGCAACCAAGATTGCCGCCATCAGCAGGCGCAACTATTTAAGCCGAGCGGGGCCGGCTCGCCCGACGATGTGGGACTAAAATTTGGGTGCACCGATGAGAGAGGGAGGAGTTTTGGTCGCTACAGGTGGGACCGCTACGACCTGCAGCAGGGTCGGCGGGCGTGCCTGGGCGCGCCCGGGCAACCATATACGCCTCATATTTGGACTGGGTATGAGGGATGCCGGTCAGCCCGGGCGTTTGAGGTCCATTTGAGGTGCCGGTCTGGGTTGAAATCTTGCCCCCTGGCAGTGACTGGGCGGCCCGCCCGGGCGTATGAGACGGGTTTGAGAGGTCCGGTTGTAGTGCTCTTAGTCATTAGGCATGACATCCTTTTCCTGATCCGAAACAATAGCTTCATTGAGATCAATTAAAGACTATTACCATGACATGTAAAACATATGTGTTTTGGCGCCAATGATTTTCACTATGAATCTTCTATAGTTAAAACATATAAGAAATCTTCTATGATTCATGGTGAGAACTCCTTCACAAGGACGTGTTTTTTTCAATCACAATGTGTCTATAAAACTTGGTGAACAAAATAAAAATCTGTTGTCGTTGTAGTAGGGGTTCAGCGTATATAATCGAGACAAACGTGACACTCGATGAACAATCATCAGTCTATGAAATGCAATCTAGTTTCAAAGTTATCTCGATCACATATGCGAGAATTGATAGACCTACGCAACAACAACCAAGATTGCCGCCATCAGCCGGCGCAGCTATTTAAGCCGAGCGACGCCGGCCTCGCCCAACGATGTGGGACTAAAATTTGGGTGCATCAATGAGAAAGGGAGGAGGCTGCAGGTGGGACCGCTACGACCTGCAGCAGGGTCGGCGGGCGTGCCTGGGTGCGCCCGGGCGACTATATCCGCTTCATATTTGGACCGAATATGAGGGGTGCCGGTCAGCCTGGGCGTTTGAGATCCGTTTGAGGTGCCCGTCTAGGTTGAAATCTCGCGACCGGGTAGTGACTGGGCGGCCCGCCCTGGCGTATGAGGTTCGGCAGGGTAGATGAGGTGGTGCTCTTCCAGGGTCTTCTCGCAGCCACTTTTTCTCTTTTCGCGAGGCTCTCGCAGCCTCCACCACCACATCCGGATATCCCTCACCACACATCTCTCGCAGCCCCTGGCACGCGCACTGCCGCTTGCCAACTGCGCCCAACGGTGCTGGTATCCCTTCCGTCCTCCCCCAAGCTTCACCACCGCTCTTCAAGTGGTGTCTCTTTCATGTTCTTTTTGTCAGACTGTCTGGAATCCCAAATCCTTAGCTTCTCCTTGTTGATATCCTAGAAAACTCAAAAGAGTATATAACTGGGATCATTGGTTATAAATTAGCGATGTGGGACTATTGAATGTTAATAGACGAATGAATTAGCCCTTGGATCTTGTGTGACGTGCAGGCCGTGGCTGAGTCGTGTGGTGGTGAGGCAGTCCAATAAGAAATAAGGGTCGCGGGCATAATTTCTAACAGATGCAGTGGTTTTTCTGCAAAAACATTTCTGCTTGCATGATACACATACTCTATTTTTGATATATAAACACGGTAATTTTCAATCACATCTGAAGGAAAGTCTACAACAAAAACAGAGACAACTCGGAGACGGTTTCAGATAAATACACAGTTGATTCATTTGGAGTAACCGAATGAAACACTAAAAGAAAGGAAAAACATCTACACAACCAATCCCATTGAGCAACAGGCGCCGTGGCTGAGACATGCGGTGGTTAGGTAGTCCAATAAGAGATAAGGGTCACGGGCATAATTTCTAACAAATGCATGGGTTTTTACGCAAAAACATTTCTGCTTGCATGATACACATACTCTATTTTTGATATATAGACACGGTAATTTTCAATCACATCTGAAGGAAAGTCTACAACAAAAACAGAGACAACTCGGAGACGGTTTCAGATAAATACACAGTTGATTCATTTGGAGTAACTGAATGAAACACTAAAATAAGGGAAAAACATCTACACAACCAATCCCATTGAGCAACAGGCGCCGTGGCTGAGACGTGCGGTGGTTAGGCAGAGCCAACAAATGCTGCCGTGTTGGCTTTCTAGCTCGACGCCATCGCTCATGACCTGGCGGCTACCAGAAGCAGACAAACACAACGATTGCGGCCAGCGGCGCTTTTCGGGCAATGCGGTCGTAGTGGAACAGGTGGACGCCTGGTGTGTGATGGAGCAACGACGGAGAGCAGGCGCGGCCGAGTCGAAGCATAGGCGGATGTGCGTCCGGAGGCATCGGGGCCCTTGGTGGCGCGCGCGTGGCCAGAGTTCAGCGTAACGGGAGACCTGAATTAGTACCACCTCGCGTATATGTTTTAATTCAAACTGAAAGCGTAAATTCATAGAAAGAAATGTATTGTGACGGAGAACCCATGGAGTCAATCCGTGCTTTATTATTAGAGAAAGATTCATACATGGCTAAGCACTATGTTGAAGTAGAAGTAAAAAGATTAAATAGTCACGGACTCACGGGACCACTCGCCTTCAGACGTCACGATGGCTGGAGTAATTTCAGGTGGGGACAGAGATGGCTCCGCGCCACACGATCGCGTGCAATCGCACGACGCCGGACGCGGCTGAGGAAGTTGAGAATTCATGCGGCTGCTTTTAAACGTTTTTCCATTTTTATCTGTATCTATTTTTAATAATAAAGGCCAGCGTGTTTATTTGATTTTTTGGTCCATCCATCCATAATAAGTGGTAAACAAGTTTTGTTTTATAAAAAAGAAAACACCTTTTTTAGGCACTCTCGCTAAGCTTTATTCAAATCACCACAATGTTTACAGGTAAAAAAAAGATCACCGATATGACCAAACCAAACATGATGACCAAACCAGGGCTGACCATAAGGAGGGGGGGGGGGAAGATAAAGATCTCCTCCCTCCCCCCTCCCCCCTCCCCCCCCCCGCGCCGCCACCCGCGAGGCGGCCGGGGCGGGCGCCTAGATCCCTCCGTCGCCGGTCTCCCCTCCTCCTCCCTCCTCCCTCGCCGCCGCCAGGGGGCGCGGCCGGGCTTGGCCTGACCGGCGCCGGCGCCGGCGGGGCCCTGCTCTTCCTCCTCCGCGCGTTGGGGGTGACGCGGGTCCCTCCTTCGCGGGCGGGCGCGGGGCACCGCGGCGCGGCGGCGCGCGGCCCTCCGGCGGCGCGTGGTCCGGCGTGGCCGGCTGCGCGGTGGAGCGCGCCTCGCTGCGGCGTCCGGTTCCGCCCGGCAGGCGGCGGGGGCCGCGGGCGGCGTGGCCGGCGGCTGGGGTCCGGCTTTGGGCTGCTGGCGGCTGCGGTGGTTTCTCTCCGTCGTGGGCGTGCGGCGGTGGTGCGGCTCGGCCGGTGGCGGTCCGGCGACCTGGTGATGGTGGCCGGCGATGCGCGTGGTGGTGGTGCCTCCCTTGGCGGCTTTCGGTGTGGGAAGGAAGGGGAGCGGCTTGGACAGGGGCGGCGGAGCCGACGGCGTGCCGGCTGCAGCGCGAAGGCGGGAACTTTACGGGCCTGCGTTCCCGGCCGGGCCTGTGCGGCCACGGGCCTGGTGTGTTCCTGCCATTGCGTCCGGTCAGCTACCGTCTTCGGCGGTGGAGGTGGGGCCCTCCCGCGTGCCGATGGTGCTGCTGCCTTGTCCCGGCTCCTCTTCTTCATCGTGCCGACCATGCTTCACGGTGCCGTGGTGAGACAACGTTGAACGCTTCGTGTCCGGGTGGCGCAGTGTGAGGGTCTGTTTGGCGGCGAGTTTCGGAGTGCCTGAGTTGGAGGTTGGGATCGGGACAAATCTCTGTTGGCTTGGCCGACATCGACGCAGTGGCGCTTGTGGGTGCCGTCAGACCTTCCTGGAAAGCGTCGGAGCTACCCTTCCTCTCTCCTCACCGTGTACCGGGGGAAACCCTTGACACCAGCGTCGTCTTCGTCGCGTCCCTTCTTGGAGGTGTTGATTGGTACCGGTGCTTCGGAGGCTCGGAGTCTGGTGAGAGATCTCCGGTGGGTGCAGCGGCCACGAGGCTTCTTCGTTTCTTTTGTCGATCCGCCGTTGTCGGCGTTTGTTTCTCTTGTATTTTCTCTTTCTTTTCTTTTGCGCGTGACTATGCTGCTTTCGCCTCAGCACCTATCGTTGGATGTTTCGGTTGGTTGCTTTGTATACAAAGTGGGGGGAAACCCTTTTACAAGGGGAGGGGGGGCATCCCGGCCCCAGAATCAAGGGGCCCCCTCCTAGAGGTACGCAGACTTGCGGTAGGACATGCCCCAGGAGGCAGGGATGCAACATGTTTGCGATAGGCCATAGCCGATGAGAGCGGGATTTCCTATTTGGCGCTGCAGGCGCCCGTTAATGTATATTTTGCAAATGGGCGCCTGCAGCGCCTCGAACTGGGCCGGCCCAACTAGTTTTCAGAGGTGAACACAGACGCAAAAAATCATGACTTATATGCGTACTGCAGGATTCGAACCCGTGAAGCTGTGGTTCCGTCCAACACGCAACAACCACCCGACCCGCTAGACCTATGTGAAATCATTGATATTCTTTCAATTATGTTGTTTCGTCTTCCTTTTGTTTCCTTTTTCGGTTCTTTTCCTCTCATTTTTCTTTTTCTTCTTCCTTTTTTATTTCTAAAATTATGTGAGAAATATTCACCAGATTTACATGAACGTTTTCTTTCAATTCGATTAACTTTTTTCGAAATCATTGAAATTATTTTCAAATTTGATAAACTCTTTTCTAATTCGATGAACTTTTATCGACAATGAACTCTTTTCAAAATCAGATGAACTTTTTATCTAAATCAATTAACTTTTTTCAAAATTCAAGAAATTTTTTGAAAATCGATGAACTTTTCTCAATTTTCTTGAACTATATTGAATTTCATGAACTTTTTCGATTCGTGAACTTTTTTCAAACTCGTGAACTTTTATGAATATCGATGAACTTTTCTCAATTTCTTGAACTATATTGAATTTCATGAACTTTTTTGATCCGTGAACTTTTTTCAAACTCGTGAACTTTTATGAATATCGATGAACGTTTTTCAATCTTCTTGAACTATATTGAATTTTGTGAACGTTTTTGATCTGTGAACTTTTCTCAAACTCGTGAACTTTTCTAAATTCGTTACCTTTTCTGAAATTAGTGGACCTTTTCAAATTTATGAACTTTTTCTTGAACTAGTCAACTTTTTTCAATTTTCGTGAGCATTCTTTTTAATATCTGAACCATTTAATTTTTAAACAATTTCGTGAACTTTATTTTAATCCTGGAACTTCTAACTTTTAGACCAGCGCGGCTGTAATTGTACTTAAATAACATGCAGTACCAGTTGTCAGTATTATGGCGTGAGTTCGAATCCCTGACACGACTAACGTTTTGACTAGTTTTGCTTTTTCCTTGCGGGGCCCCCAGAGCAGCGGGAGATACTGAGCCTGACCCTGCACATGGGCCGGCCTGCCTGACCATAGTTCCCAAAGCCCTCCCAGCGTAGAACGCCCACGTTTTCCCCAATCGCCGCCAGTGCCCAAGGGCAGCGACGGAGGAAGAGCACGCCAGTTGGCTTCAGGTTTTGGTAAGGATCGTGTTGCTTTTTTCTTATCGAATCCTCTAGGGCTGTATTGATTTTGAGATGTATACTCTTCCTTGCTCCCGGCAGAAAATCTGTAGACACTATGAACAGGATCTTCACTTTGCATCCGAAAATTAGGAACCATCACGTTGTTGTTTGATTACAAAAATTAGGAAGCATGGGATGATGTCTACTGAATTGGGATTAACTTGTGCCGAATTCTTTATGAACTGTTTTTTTCTATATGAACTCGTTTGTTCAACTGGATAATAAAAGAATTAGTTTGGAGTGATGTTGCAAAAGCACTATCTCCATAGAAAAATTCATATGAGATCTTTCGGATCAAAGTGGACATGATGTTTTCGGATCAGCATATGATAACAAGTAATATAGTGAGTTTATTGCATTTCTATACAATGATTTTCTCGTATAGTTAATGATATTTGACTCAGTGTCCTCATTATATATGTTGAAATGTTTGGGCCTAGAGCCCATATGACAATTTCAGATTTGATCTCTAAGTGCCCATGTAGGTGGCATGACAATGTGGTGGGAAGTTTAGTCCCACCATGCTAGTGGAAGGAAAGTTGGAGTGGTTTATAAGGGTGGCTCTTCTACATGCTATTGGAGTTTGAGAAGAGAAGAGGCCCTCGCGCACTCCTCCTCCTCCGCACGCCACGCCACGCCACGTGGGCTCGCTCCTATGCGCTTCTTTTTGCCAGTCAGGAACGGAGAGTCTTTGACAGGTAGAGCCGCGATCTGAGACGTTGGATCGTGGGCTACCGACTTGGATGTGGGTTTAGCCCACGTCTCTCCAGCGCGGCCGCACATATATATGTGGGGCGCTGCCAACCCTAGCCGCCGCGAAAACAGAACGCATCTCCGCCTCCACGCCCACGTCGTTCCTCTGCTGCTGCTGCCGCCGGCGACTCCATCCCGTTCACCGCATACATGGTTGACGGGAGAGCAGGTCTCTGAAACTCCGTCTCTCTGGTTCCTGTACGGGAGAGAGGCGAATAGGTTTTTGGGAAGCGACTACGCGACTGCTCGCTTCCGATCCACTACTTCCTCTACGTCCGCGCCGTCTCCGTCATCACCATGTCCAGCGACGCCGAACGCGCCGCCGCCGAGAAGACCGAGGCCGACAAGAAGGCCGTCGAGGACGCTTCTGCTGCTGCTGTCACCGCGGCAGCGGCTTCTGCATGGCCTACTGGAGGGTATACCGCGTTTATCCCTCTCCTGATAATTTCTGTATTAGCAGTGCTAGCATCATGTGTAGATTTGTCTACTATTTGCGTAGTACATGTTTGTCTAGATTAGTACCAGTATGTTCCTAGTTCTGTCAATGCCATGCTCGTTATCTACTTATGGATTAAATTAGTCGAAAAATTGCCTATTTTCTTAGCAATCCAAAAACCTATTATGTGTAGGAATTTTTCGGCAAGTGGCTTTGCCGCAGCACTGAAACCGGATAAGTTTACCGGTACGTATTTTAAGCGTTGACAGACAAAGACCACTTTATGGCTCACGGCTATGAACGTGTTCTGGGTCACCGGTGTGTCCACGGGAACGGTTGCTCCTAAACAGGAGAAGGCGTTCAGGGAGGCAACCACTGTGTTTCTCGGAGCAGTTCTTAGTGTGATCGGAGATAAACTGGTCGACGCATATTTACATGTGCATGTCGCCAAGGACTTGTGGGAGGCACTCGAATCTAAGTTCGGGGCCGCCGATGCAGGGAGCGAGATGTATATTGTAGAGCAGTTCCACGATTACAAGATGGTTGAGAACCGTCCTGTACTGGAGCAGGCTCATGAGATAATATGCATTGTTAAGGAGCTTGAGCTTCTGAAGTGCGAGTTACCGGGCAAGTTTGTCGCGGGCTGCATAATCGCTAAGCTCCCCAATTCCTGGAGGAACTTTGCCACCACTCTGAAACATCAGAGGCGTGAATTCTCTGTGGAGGATGTCATTGGCCATCTGAGTGTTGAGCAGAATTCGAGGGCAAAGGACTCGCACGGAAAAGGGGCCGAAGGGACTTCTGTTGCCAACATGGTGAACCAGAGGAACTTCAACTCCCACAAGTTCAAGGGAAAGAACGGTGTCCAACAGAATACCGACTTCAAGAAGAAGGGTAAGAAGACCTTCAAGAAGAACAAGAAGGATGAGGGCTGCTTTACTTGTGGTTCGGCTGAACATTGGGCCAACAAGTGCCCAAACAAGTTTAAGAAGTCAGGACAGGACTCCAAGTCTGTCAACATGATTGTGGGCAACAATGAGAATGGTGCATCTGGGTACGGTAATTTATTTACTGTTTTTTCAGTGTTTCAGCCTACCGATTGGTGGGTGGATACAGGTGCAGGTGTTCATGTGTGTGCTGACATTTCATTGTTCTCTTCTTACCAGGTCACAGGCCACGGGTCCGTATTGATGGGGAATGGCGCGAGTGCTTCTGTTCATGGTGTTGGCACGGTCGATCTGAAGTTTACTTCGGGAAGGATCGTGCAGCTGAAGAACGTGCAGCATGTCCCCGCCATCAAGAAGAACCTCGTTAGTGGCTCCCTTCTATGTAGAGAAGGGTTTAAGTTGGTATTCGAGTCTAATAAATTAGTTGTTACTAAGTATGGACTATTTGTTGGAAAAGGTTATGAGAGCGGAGGGATGTTCCGCCTTTCCCTCGCAGATTTCTGTAATAAAGTCGTGAACCATATTCATTCGAGTGTTAATGAATCTGAGGTTTGGCATTCACGTCTTTGTCACATAAGTTTCGGTGTTATGACGCGGCTAGCTAAGTTGGATTTAATCCCGAGTTTCACTTTAGCCAAAGGTTCTAAGTGCCTGTCATGTGTGCAAGCTAAGCAACCTCGCCAGCCTCACAAGGCTGCGGAGGAGAGACACTTGGCACCATTAGAACTCATACATTCTGATCTTTGTGAGATGAACGGTGTATTGACTAAAGGTGGAAAGAAATACTTCATGACATTGATAGATGATTCCACTAGATATTGCTATGTGTATCTGTTAAATACTAAAGATGAGGCTCTACACTACTTTAAAATCTATAAGGCAGAAGTTGAGAATCAACTTGAAAAGAAAATTAAACGATTCCGTTCAGATCGTGGTGGAGAGTACTTCTCGAGTGAGTTTGATTCCTTCTGTGCGGAACACGGCATTATTCATGAGAGGACGCCTCCCTATTCACCCCAGTCAAACGGGGTTGCCGAGCGGAAAAACCGTACTCTAACTGATCTGGTTAACGCCATGTTAGATACGTCGGGTTTATCCAAGGCATGGTGGGGGGAGGCTATATTGACGGCATGTCATGTCCTGAATAAAGTTCCGATAAAGGATAATGAGATCACTCCCTATGAGAGATGGGCAAAGAGAAGGACAACACTCTCGTACTTGCGTACTTGGGGCTGTTTGGCGAAAGTCAACGTGCCGATCCCCAAAAAGCGTAAGCTTGGACCCAAGACTGTGGACTGCGTTAATTTGGGCTACGCTAAGAACAGCGTTGGCTATAGATTTCTAGTAGTGAAATCTGAGTTACCTGACCAGAAGGTCGGTACAATCATAGAGTCTAAGGATGCTACATTCTTTGAGGATATTTTTCCTATGAGAGATATGCAAAGCACTTCTAGACAGGAATCTGAGGAGACTCCTGAGCCTGCCATTCCTATGGAATATTATGAACGAACACATGATGAAAATCCTGAGGAGGATGACGAGGAAACCCTTGGTAGGGGCAAGAGACAAAGGACTGCAAAGACCTTTGGTGATGATTTCTTCGTGTACCTCGTGGATGATACTCCCACTTCTATCTCAGAAGCGTATGCCTCTCCAGAAGCTGACTACTGGAAGGATGCGGTCCGTAGCGAGATGGATTCCATCATGGCTAACGGGACATGGGAGATCACTGAGCGTCCCTATGGTTGCAAACCATTGGGATGTAAGTGGGTGTTCAAGAAAAAGCTTAGGCCCGATGGTACGATTGAAAAGTACAAGGCCAGGCTTGTGGCCAAAGGCTATGACCAGAAAGAAGAGGAAGATTTCTTCGATACTTATTCACCTGTGGCTAGACTGACCACCATTCGAGTATTACTCTCGTTGGCGGCCTCACATGGTCTTCTCGTCCATCAAATGGATGTTAAGACGGCTTTTCTGAATGGAGAGCTAAATGAGGAAATCTACATGCAACAGCCAGATGGCTTTGTGATAGATGGTCAGGAAAGGAAGGTGTGTAAGTTGCTGAAATCTTTATATGGCCTGAAGCAAGCACCTAAGCAATGGCATGATAAGTTCAATACAACTCTGACATCTGTTGGTTTCGTTGTTAATGAGGCTGACAAATGTGTATACTATCGCCATGGTGGGGGCGAAGGAGTTATACTGTGCTTGTATGTTGATGACATACTGATATTCGGAACAAACCTCAAAGTCATTGAGGAGGTCAAATCGTTTCTGTCTCAGAACTTTGAGATGAAGGACCTTGGTGTGGCTGATGTTATCTTGAACATCAAGCTACTGAGAGATAATGAGGGTGGGATCACACTTCTGCAATCCCATTATGTTGAGAAGGTGTTGAGTCGTTTTGGATATTCGGACTGCACACCATCTCAAACACCATATGATCCTAGCGTGTTGATTCGAAAGTCCAAAGGCATGGCTAAAGATCAATTGAGATACTCTCAAATCATTGGTTCACTGATGTACCTAGCGAGCGCAACGAGGCCTGACATCGCGTTTGCTGTGAGCAAACTGAGCCGGTTTGTTTCCAAACCGGGTGATGTACATTGGCATGCTGTTGAAAGAGTTATGCGCTATCTGAAAGGTACTATGAACTATGGACTTCACTATACCGGAGACCCGTCGGTACTTGAAGGGTATAGTGATGCGAATTGGATCTCTGATGCTGATGAGATGAAGGCCACAACTGGGTATATGTTTACTCTTGGAGGTGGCGCTGTTTCCTGGAAGTCTTGCAAGCAAACGATCTTAACGAGATCGACAATGGAAGCAGAATTAACAGCATTAGACACTTCTGGTGTTGAAGCAGGATGGCTTCGAGATCTTTTGATGGACTTGCCACTGGTTGATAAACCGGTTCCGGCTATCCTTATGAACTGTGATAATCAGACTGTCATCACCAAGGTGAAGAGTTCAAAGGACAACATGAAGTCCAACAAACACATAAGAATGAGATTAAAAGCTGTCAGAAAATTAAGAAACTCCGGAGTGATAGCGCTGGACTATGTCCATACGGCTAAGAATCTGGCAGATCCCTTTACGAAAGGGCTATCACGTGTAGTGATAGATAGTGCATCGAGGGAGATGGGTATGAGACCCACATGAGTTGCCATGGTGGTAACCCAACCTATGTGATCGGAGATCCCGTGAAGTAGGACCTGGGAAAACAAGCCAGTGGTGAACTGAGGAGAGTAACTTTACTAACCCACTCCGTTGGAGATGCAATACTCTCGGAAACTGTATGGAAGGATGACTACTGTCTTAATGTGTTCCAAGGCTTATATGTATAAGCAAGATGCTATCCTACAGAGCGATCTTTGGAGGAACACACCTATGTGAGCCCGACTGCTAGTCACAGTCTATGAGATTGGGGTGATCTCTAGTAAGCTCATGAATAGGCCAGGAGTGTGACTTATATGCTCCACCCGAGGGGTCAGCCTTCGGCAGCCCAGTACTAGTAAGACATGTGGTGAAACTTCTTTACGCCAAACTGACAATTCAAGGCATAGTCCATTGTTCAGTTGTGAAGGAGTGTAGCTACTTGCTCTAGGTGAAGCTCAACCCTAACAGGTCTTCACTGAAACACTAGTATATCAAAACAACGTTTGGAACAAAGGACAAAGTGGGCCCCTGAGATCTGGTGGGGGATTGTTGAAATGTGAGATGGGCCTAGTGCCCATATGACAATTTCAGATTTGATCTTTAAGGGCCCATGTAGGTGGCATGACAATGTGGTGGGAAGTTTAGTCCTACCATGCTAGTGGAAGGAAAGTTGGAGTGGTTTATAAGGGTGGCTCTTCTACATGCTATTGGAGCTTGAGAAGAGAAGAGGCCCTCACGCACTCCTCCTCCTCCGCTCGCCTCGCCCCATCCGCCACGCCACGCCACGTCACGACGCGACGCGACGCGCCGCGGGTTGCGGGATTGAGCCGAGCCGAGCTCGCTCCTATGCGCTTCTTTTTGCCGGTCAGGAACGGAGAGTCTTTGACAGGTAGGGCCGCGATGTGAGACGTCGGATCGTGGGCTACCGACTTGGACGTGGGTTCAGCCCACGTCTCTCCATGCGCGATCGCACATATATATGTGGGGCGCTGCCAACCCTAGCCGCCTGCGAAACAGAACGCATCTCCGCCTCCACGCCCACGTCGTTCCTCTGCTGCTGCTGCCGCCGGCGACTCCATCCCGTTCACCGCGTACACGGTTGACGGGAGAGCAGGTCTCCGAAACTCCGTCTCTCTGGTTCCTGTACGGGAGATAGACGAATAGGTTTTTGGGAAGCGACTACGCGACTGCTCGCTTCCGATCCACTACTTCCTCTACGTCCGCGCCGTCTCCGTCATCACCATGTCCAACGACGCCGAACGCGCTGCCGCCGAGAAGACCGAGGCCGACAAGAAGGCCGCCGAGGACGCTTCTGCTGCTGCTGTCACCGCGGCAGCGGCTTCTGCATGGCCTACTGGAGGGTTACCGCGTTTATCCCTCTCCTGATAATTTCTGTATTAGCAGTGGTAGCATCATGTGTAGATTTGTCTACTATTTGCGTAGTACGTGCTTGTCTAGATCAGTACCAGTATATTCCTAGTTCTGTCAATGCCATGCTCGTTATCTACTTATGGATTAAATTAGTCGAAAAATTGCCTATTTTCTTAGCAATATATATACAAGATGGTTCTAATGGTTCCTCAAAAAGTAAAAGAACTTATCAAGAGAAACATGTACAGGGAGGCGCAAGATGTGTTGATGATGGCCGAGGTATGCATTGCGGCCTTATTTGATTGTTTTTGTCATACAATAAGAAGCATATGCATATTTAAGATAGCTACATATTCACGTAAACCGATATGAGACCTGTAAATATCCCAAGAGAGGTTTATATTATAAGGGGTCCCAGGTTCTAGCTTCGCCCCGGGCCCCCGAAATCTCTGGACCAGCCCTGGGCCAAACCCGAGTGTTAAAGCATGTTTAGTGAGATTATGAGCCTCGGTATTCGAGCTTCTATACTCCTGGACTATATTACAAGATGAAAACACAGTCGAATGTTCTTTGATTTCTAAAACACAGTGGAATGTTTTATAAAAAAGAAAATGCTTCGTACATCTTCGCTGGGCTGGGCCATGTAAGTCGCTCGGCTCGGCATCCACCTGACACGAGATCCTCGGACTCAGATGCTAAAAGATAGATTTTGTTTATCAATCAATAATCTCACCTCACTTCTTTACATTAAATTCCACCTATTCATATACCCACGAGTAACTTGAACAATCAACAAACAGAGGATATGGTGTGGGTTTTGTTTACTTGAGGAAAACGAAGAAATTAAATTCACCGGTGCCCGCAACATGCATGTGTCAATGAGAGATTTCATGGGAATTTAGCCAGAGGAAAAGTCATATGCTTGAATTGCTTCAAAGTGGAAAATATAGCAGACAAGAAAAAAAAATGCATGGCACATGCATAACGATCAAAGATGTGCGTGTATTAACTTCCCGGCCTCGATGGAGGCTAACTAGGAGTAGGAGTATATACATGAGCCCGCCTACTTGTCCACTGCCAAATTTGTCTTTAAAATTTATTCTTCCGAAGTCTAAGAGCTGGATAATTGATCTGAATTTTGTTTTTTACGAGAAAAACAATACTAGATCTCGGAGTTCGCTTACCCGCCGTCGTCGGGTGTCACTGTTCAGATGTAGTTATAATGCACTGACGAATGTTTTGATGGACACGCTGCTTTTCTTTTCCGTTGAAACACATGTGCATATGTGTTAGTACCACTAATGATTAGTTGATTTTGAAAAGGTCGGCTTTTCTGTTATTTTTTTTAAACAATTGGTGCAATCAAAAAATATTCATCAGTAATTGTGAGTTTGAAATTTATTCATGGATTCCAAAAATGTTCATGAATTTAAAAAATATTCACAAATTCAAGAAATGTTCGCAAATTTTATAAAATACTTGCCAATTTAAAAATGTTTAAGAATTTAAAAACATTCACAAATTCGAAAAAAGGGTTTGTGAATTCAACACATGTTTGCAAATTTAAAAATATTCATGAATTCAGAAAATTTTAACAAGCTTGAAAATAAATTCGTGAATATAAAAATGTTAGTTTTCAAAAAAAATAAGAAGAAAAACTGGATTAAAAACCCCTGCAGAAAAACAAGAAACGAGAAAAAGAAAGAAAAAACTGGAACAGAAGCGTCAAGAAACATCCCAAAACGGATGCAAAAGGGAACGCTATATGCGACGACCCACTACCGAAGCGATGGGAAGGTGTGAACACTGCATACCAAATGCTCTCTATTTAAAATCTCTAATTAAGTGGTATCCATTGTAAATAGTACTCCCTCCGTTCCTAAATATAAGGTGTATAGTTTTTGGCACGGAAATTAAAGAACACACATGGAGAAAAAATTTCACAAGTTTTGGGCAAGATTTCACCTGACTAATTGATATGAGAAAATAGAGGAGGTTGCTTGATATAAGGAAATGTAATCAAATTCCTAAAAAGTTTATCCAAACGAGCGATGCAACACGATACACCTTATATTTTAGTTTTTTTATCTCAAAAAACTATACACCTTATATCAAGGAACAAAGAGAGTATCATTTTTATCTCCTCCGGTCAAGTGGCTTGTTGCAACCAAATAGTTATGATAGGGTTTCCTTTCCACGTGAAAGGAATGGATGGACTTCTTTATAGTTTTTTAGTCTTGTTTTCTCAAAATAAAATATCTCATGAACATACCTCCAAAGTACAAAGCGTTTTCATTAGTGCATTTCTCGTGTCAAAATCTTTAAAACTAGATCACATGTATATAGATTTCCACAAGCATTTTCCGGTTTAACATGTGCTTTCAAATTGTACTAATCTGTGCTTCTCAGTAAACTAGTTTGTGCTCCTACGGAGAGAGAAGCACACGTGTGCTTTCCGTGGAAGCACAAGTTTGCTTTCCAAATGAACTAATTTGTGCTCCTACCGGACGTGAAATACACTCATGTTTTCGCATAGAGCATAGGTGTGCTCCCGCATGGTGTGCTTCACATGGGACCACACATATGCTCCATACGAAAGCATAACCGTGCCCCACGTAGAAACATAACACACCCTATTCTCGATTTATGAAAAAAAACAGAAAAATGAAATGTAAAGGAAAAAAATATCAAAATAAAAAATAAAGAGCCAAAAAGAACCCGGAAAAACCTAAAAACCAAGAAAACCCAAAAAACAAAAAAAAGGGAAAAATCGATCCGTCAGAGAAGACGTCCAAGTCCAACATGCGATATGTTGCAGTGCGCGACATTACCACATGTCCAGACACGAAAAATGACCCTCACTGAGGGCACGTGTTAACTAGTTGCTCCCTCCACTCCACTCAATGTTGTGGGAATGGGAGTGTTCCTATGATATCACTAATTAATGGGTACTCCATGCAAAAGTTACCCTCATTTTTTTTGATGGTGACAAGTAACGCATCGCATGTTCATCACTTATTGCAATTTGAGAGTCTTGGTCCACCGAGGGAAGGATGGATGGGTTTGTTTGTGCTTTTTAGTCCCCTTTTTATAAACAAAGTATCTCTTGAATCGTGGTCTAAATTATGAAACGTTTGCGTTGTTCCGTTTTTTGTGTTGAGATTTTCAAACGTTTTTTGTGTTGAGATCTTCAAAATTTGTTATCATGATGATAGGTTTGGATGTAATTTTTCTGGGAGATCTGTGCTTTCAACCTCTACTAACATGTGCTTCCAACATAAACTCGTGCTCCAATCTAGTAGTAACTTGTGCTCCCAACTAGTACCAACATGCATACTTTTAGCTACACGAATTTGTGCTCCTGACATGAACTAATCCGTGCTCTCACCTAGTAGTAATTTGTGCTCCCAACCAGTACCAACCTGCGTAATTCGAGCTATACGAATGTGTGCTCCCAACTTGAACTAGTCCGTGCTCCCACCTAGTAGTAAGTTGTGCATTCAACTACTCGCTCCGTTCCGAAATATTTGTCTTTCTAGGCATTTCAAATGGACATAACATACGGATGCATGTAGACTTATTTTAGAGTGTAGATTCACTCATTTTGCCCCGTATGTAGTCATTTGTTAAAATCTCTAGAAAGACAAATATTTAGGAACGGAGGGAGTAGTACCAACATGCATGCTTCCATTTACACGAATTTATGCTCCTACCTGGTAGTAATTTCTGCTCCCAACTTGTGCTCCTAACCAGTACTAACATGCTTGCTTCCAACCACACAGACATGTATTCTCAACTTGAATTAACCCAGTGCTCTGACCCAGTAGTAACTTGTGCTCCTAATGTGAGGCGCAAACTATGCTCCTGCTTGAAACACATCTATACTCTTGTGTGAAGCACATCCATGCACAAGAAAAAAATCCAACAAATACTGCAAAAAACAAGAAACCGGAGAAAACAAAAAACAGAGAAAACCAAGAAACGCACACAAGTGCACAACCGACGCTGTACGCGTCACAAGCATCACAGTTGGTGCAGCACACGAGTGCTTTGGAACGAAGGAAGAATACCCACAATAAAAGAAAAGAAGGGCTCACGCGTGGAGCCCTCTCAAGCCGCCACGCCGCACACTCCCACACTCACTCGAGCACCTGTGCTGTGCATCCGCTGTGCATCCACAGGGGGTCTCTAGGTGCATGTCACTCATACGAAAAATACAATTGATTGCCTCGAAAATAATATTTTTTGATCGATCCATCAATAACGGTTATGGAGGAGAGAGGGAAATCGTAAGACATGTCTTCTCTTAATTAAGAGATGATATCTTACCAACAATATATTCTAGGGTGTACTTTTGGATATCTAGTTATATAAGACTAAAAAAAGAACCTTACAACATGTTTTGTTGTCTCCTCTTAAGTTACACGACGTGCTTATGATAGCACTGTATTATCAACCACTGACACGCCAAGCGATGCCGAAGCAAGCTCTACCGGCGTAATGTGTGCAGTATTTTTTGTTCGCAACTGTGCTGATCGACATCACGCAAAAGGAAATCCGTGTCCCGGTCAGATCGATTCCGGCTTGCCCCAGGAGTTGCGCCCCTTCCAGCTCCTCGGACTTGTCGACGTCTTTGTTGCTTCGGTCCTGGTGACCCGGATCTTCACCCCCCTCTGGATACTGGCTCGCTCGGGCCTCCGGCCATCGTCACATCCTCCACCGCTTCCCGTTCCGCCAAGCTGCCCAGCCGCCCACCTCTGTGCCCCGTTTGTCCCTCCATCGCTTCGTTGCTCGCGCGTCCGGTGTCGCTCCCATTCCTGTGGTCATGGTTCAGGCCTATGCCCGACTTCTTCTTCGATTCGTGCTCCGATGGCTTGGGATTGCTCTGACTCAGGCCAAGGCGAAATCCCTGCATCTTTTTCGGCTGGCGGGACACCCGCGGTGCCGTCCCCTTCTTGGAGGCGTTGTCACGGCCGTTGTCTATGCCCCTCTTCGAGCATCAGGGGAAATCCTAGGTCCGGTTATCCGGATCGGACGGTGATGGCGTCTCGGTGTCGTGCTCCTTTGTGAAGGCATCGTCTTGGTTGCTCGCGGTGTCCTCAGTTATGGATCTGGAGATGTTGGTCGTCGTGTTATTGGTTTGGGCTAGTTCTCAGGATGACGAGTTTAGCCGTGTTTTTTTTTTCTTTGTTTGGGTTGAGCATCCCATGTTTTTTTGCTTCAGACACAATGCTCACGCCCTTGCGTCCGTGTTATGTGTTGTACCACATCTTATACTAGTTTTAACTTCTTCTATCAATGAAATGATACATAAGTTGTGTATTCGTGGAAAAAAGAAGTAGAATCCACCAAACCCGTTTATAAGCACGGTTCAAAGTACAACGCACACACTGGCACACACTTGTAACGATACGATAGTACAAGGCTTGGTCGTAGCCTTGAGAACAACAAACTCGCGAAATTAAACGAATGCACCCGCTTCAATAGCCAGTACCCCGGCGCCAGGTAGTAGTAGTAGTCTTCAACGAAGGCAAAGCCGCGGTATAAATACGGAAATGCTGCGGCCCGGGCGCGCCTACTGGCCCGCGGCGAAGGCCTCGACGGGGAAGGTCTTGGTGACGCCGGCGAGGCTCCTAAAGACGATCTTGCCGGTGGGCGGGTCGTCGACGGTGATCTCGTTGACGGGCGGCCACAGCATGAGCTCCTTGGCCTTGACGCCCTTGAGCTTCTTGATGCACTTGGTCTTGACGTAGCCGGTGATCTCCACGTCGTAGCTCACCTGCTTGCTCACCATCTTGAAGCGGTGCTCCACCTTCTTCTGCTGCGCGATCCACATGTAGCCGGTGGCGCGCACGAAGCCGACCTCGATCACGTCCGCCAGCGGCAGCAGGCCCAGGGGCAGCCCGAACTCCTCCAGCAGCGAAGCCGCCAGCTTCAGGCCCTCCTCGTGCCCCTTCTTCACCACCGCTCCCTCCCTCTCGGCCATGGCTAGCTGCTAGCAAGCTTCGTTAATTAGGTGCTCGTGTCGTGTGTGCTTATGTCTGAGGTTGCATTGCATCCGGCCGTGGGGGGTTTATAAGGCGTGGAGATGAAGCAGGAGGCATGACCAAACGAGTCATGTCACGGACTGTGTGTCCTCGAATTCATCGTTGGGCTTTAGGAGTTTAGCTTCGGCGCGGGGAGGTTCGGCGTGACGATCATGGCGAAGGGAGGGATCGCGTTGTCTACTTCTGTGTGTTGCGACCTGAAACGCTTGCTTTGTGGAGTCCGGAGAGCCGGCAACGCGCGGGTGTGGTATTGCTGCTCCATTGGTCAGTTTTGCACCCTGAGAATCGAGTCGCTGTCAGCATTTTGCGGGAATTTGGAAAGTGCGATTGAGAATTCTGCGTTTTCTGGTGACGTCAAATCCCTTCCTTCATCTTTGTATGGGATCCGAGCTCTCCGTAGCAATCCATGCTTTCAGAATGAGTCGCCACGTAGGATTCCCGTACTCGTCAGTTTCACTGAACTGACAGCATCTTCGAGACCAACAAGACAAAAGAGAACGGAAATCATCTCGTCAAACAGTGTTATAACTCGAAAAGTACCGCGGAAATATTTGTCAAAATAGCGTTGTGCTTGGACAGACAAGATTCAGAAGCAAATCAATATCAACATGGTCAACTTTGACCACAGAAATAACATGCTCAGAGCCATCTTCAGAAGTCGAGTGAGCCTTTACTTATCATCATCAGGCAAAGCAAGCAAATAACCAGTACGAAAGGTCAGCAGCACTCACAGGGTATAATAAAATGACAAAACATATACGGAGTACTATATACATTCAAACTAAACTCCCCGTTTAATTCTTGCGAACTAGTTGACCGACAAGACCGCGACAGTCCTACATTCAACTTGTTGCTCCTTCAGGTTCCGAGATAGCAAGTGCATTATAGTTCGAACGCATACACTGATATAGCGGTTTCAAAAAATACACCCACTCAAATATTCACCTCCATAATCAAATCGTAAAAACTTTATTTTCTTGTTGCGATAATTTTTTATTTCACTCTGAAATTCTTTGCTTCAAACGTTTCAGACTTATGCTTCATTAAGTAGATATATCCATATCTGCTCAAATCATCTGTGAAGGTAAGAAAATAACGATACCCGCCACGAGCCTCAACACTTATTGGACCGCATACATCGGTATGTATTATTTCCAAAAAGTCAGTAACTTATTCCATTGTTCCAGAGAACGGAGTTTTAGTCATCTTGCCCATGAGACACGGTAAGCACCAAGTGATTCATAATCAAGTGATTCCAAAAGCCCATCAGCATAGAATTTCTTCATGCACTTTACACCAATATAACCTAAACGACAGTGCAACAAATAAGTTGCACTATCATTATCAACTTTATATTTTTTGGCTTCAATATTATGAACATGTGTATCATCATGATCGAGATTCAACAAAAATAGACCACTCAGCAAGGTGCATGACCATAAAAGATATTACTCATATAAATAAAACAATCATTATTCTTTGATTTAAATGAATAACCTTCTCGCATCAAACAAGATCCAGATATAATGTTCATGCTCAACGCTGGCACCAAATAACAATTATTCAGGTCTAAAACTAATCCCGAAGGTAGATGTAGAGATAGTGTGCCGACGGCGATCACATCGACCTTGAAATCATTTCCCACGCGCATCGTCACCTCGTCCTTAGCCAACCTTCGTTTAATCCGTAGCCCCTGTTTCAAGTTGCAAATGAGCAACAGAACCAGTATCAAATACCCAGGCGCTACTACGAGCATTAGTAAGGTACACCTCAATAACATGTATATCAAATATACCTTTCACTTTGCCATCCTTCTTATCCGCCAAATACTTGGGGCGGTTCCGCTTCCAGTGACCAGTCCCTTTGCAGTAGAAGCACTCGGTTTCAGGCTTAGATCCAGACTTGAGTTTCTTCTCCCGAGCAGCAACTTTCTTGCCGTTCTTCTTGAAGTTCCCCTTCTTCCCTTTACCTTTTTTCTTGAAACTAGTGGTCTTGTTGACCATCAACACTTGATGCTCCTTTTTGATTTTTACCTCCGCAGCCTTAGCACTGCGAAGAGCTCGGGAATTGTCTTGTTCATCCCTTGCATATTATAGTTCATCACGAAGCCTTTATAGCTTGGTGACAGTGATTGAAGAACTCTGTCAATGACACTATCATCAGGAAGATTAACTCCCAGCTGAGTCAAGTGGTTATGGTACCCAGACATTTTGAGTATATGTTCACTGACAGAACTATTTTCCACCATCTTGCAGCTATAGCACTTGTTGGAGACTTCATATCTCTCAACTCAGACATTTGCTTGAAATATTAACTTCAACTCTTGGGACATCTCATATGCTCCATGACGTTCAAAACATCTTTGAAGTCCCGATTCTAAGTCGTAAAGCATGGCACACTGAACTATCAAGTAGTCATCAGCTTTGCTCTGCCAGATGTTCTTAACGTCATCAGTAGCGTCTGCAGCAGGCCTAGCACCTAGCGGTGCTTCCATGAAGTAATTCTTTCGTGCAGCAATGAGGATAATCCTCAAGTTACGGACCCAGTCCGTGTAATTGCTACCATCATCTTTCAACTTAGCTTTCTCTAGGAACGCATTAAAATTCAAAGAAATGGTAGCACGGGCCATTGATCTACAATAACATAGACATGCAAAATAACTAACAGGACTAAGTTCACGATAAATTAAAGTTCAATTAATCATATTACTTAAGAACTCCCACTTAGATAGACATCCCTCTATTCATCTAAATGATCACATGATCCAAATCAACTAAACCATGTCCGATCATCACGTGAGATGGAGTAGTTTTAAATGGTGAACATCACTATGTTGATCATATCTACTATATGATTCACGTTCGACCTTTCGGTCTCAGTGTTCCGAGGCCATATCTGCATATGCTAGGCTCGTCAAGTTTAACCCGAGTATTCTGCGTGTGCAAAACTGGCTTGCATCAGTTGTATGTGAACGCAGAGCTTATCACACCCGATCATCACGTGGTGTCTCGGACGACGAACTATAGAAATGGTGCATACTCAGGAAGAACACTTATACCTTGAAATTTAGTAAGGGATCATCTTATAATGCTATCGCCGTACTAAGCAGAATAAGATGCATAAAAGATAAACATCACATGCAATCAAAATATGTGACATGATATGGTCATCATCATCTTGTGCTCATGGTCTTCATCACCGAAGCATCATCATGATCTCCATCGTCACCGGTGCAACACCTTGATCTCCATCGTAGCATCATTGTCGTCTTGCCAACTATTGCTTCTATGACTATCGCTACCGCTTACTGATAAAGTAAAACAATTACATGGAGATTGCATTGCATACAATAAAGTGACAACCATATGGCTCCTGCCAGTTGCCGATAACTTTGTTACAAAACATGATTATCTCATACAACAATTTATATCATGTCATGTCTTGACCATATCACATCACAACAAGCCCTGCAAAAACAAGTTAGACGTCCTCTACTTTGTTGTTGTAAATTTTACATGGCTGCTACGGGCTTCTAGCGAGAACCGTTCTTACCTACACATCAAAACCACAACGATTTTTCATCAAGTGTGTTGTTTTAACCTTCAACAAGGATCGGACGTAGTCAAACTTGATTCAACTAAAGTTGGAGAAACAAACACCCACCAGCCACCTATGTGCAAAAGCACGTCGGTAGAACCAGTCTCATGAACGCGGTCATGTAATGTCGGTCCAGGCCGCTTCATCCAACAATAACGCTGAACCAAAGTAGGATGTTGGTGGTAAGCAGTATGACTATTATCGCCCACAACTCTTTGTGTTCTACTCGTGCATAAAACATCTACGCATAGACCTGGCTCTGATACCACTGTTGAGGAACACAGTAATTTTAAAAAAAAATCTATGATCACGCAAGATCTATCTAGGAGATGCATAGCAACGAGAGGGGAGAGTGTGTCCACGTACCCTCATAGACCAAAAGCGGAAGCGTTTAGTTAACGCGGTTGATGTAGTCGAACATCTTCACGATCCAACCAATCCAAGTACCGAACATATGGCACCTCCGCGTTCAGCACACGTTCAGCTCGATGACGTCCCTCGTGCTCTCGATCCAGTTGAGGACGAGGGTGAGTTCCGTCAGCACGACGGCGTGACGATGGTGATGATGAGGTTACCGGCGCAGTGCTTCGCCTAAGCACTACGGCGAGATGATCGAGGTGCGTAACTGCGGAGGGGGCACCGCACACGACTAAGGCAAAACTTGGTGTGTTCTAGGATGCCCCCTTGCCCCCGTATATAAAGGAGGGAGGAGGAGGAGGCCGGCGCTAGAGGAGGCACGCCAAGGGGGGAGTCCTACTTGGACTCCCGGTCCAAGTAGGATTCGCCCCCCCTTTCCTATTCCAACTAGGAGAAGGAGGAAGGGGGAAGAGGGGAGAAGGAAGGAGAAGGGCGCGCCACCCCATCCTAGTCCAATTCAGACTAGCCCATGGGGGGGAGGGGCGCAGCCAACCCTTGTGGCCCTTCTCTCTTATCCCCTAAAGCCCATTAAGGCCCAACAACTCCCCGGGAGGTTCCGGTAACCTCCCGGTACTCCGGGAAATACCCGAACTTGTCCGGAACCATTAAGATGTCCGAATATAGCTTTCTAATATATCAATACTAGTTGACCCGTTGCGCCAAATGGCGCAGAGACCCATTAAAGACATGTTGTCGATAAAAATAGTTTCTTTTTGGAAGGACATATTCGATACTCGTAGTAGAAAGCCCATGTGTTAAACCATGCTATTTTGAAAATGTCTATCAAAAAGATCATCCAGTAAACCCATGAGCCACAGTTCCTTTCTAATGGAAGCAAGTAATGCAATCTGAGATTGTAATAGTGGAAAGACCATTATCAATATTTTTATTATTCTTATCACTGTAAACAAGGAGACCACTGCCATCTGAATTCAAACATGCACCTGCAATAAAACCAGTATATTGCACAAACAACACTCGCAAATTGTCATAGGCTTTCTGTAACACGCAACCACTATAATTTCTTCAGCGATGACAAGAGCTGGTAGAAAGATGGTTGTTTGCTTTGATCGCTGCACCCAAGAACGTTGAGGTCATAGTTAGTGGGTCAAGGAGCAGAAAAGAAGAGAAAATAAAATTTTGAGAACAACGACATATTATTTGAGAAATGATCTGTCATCTTACTTGTCCCAACATGAAGATATTATGCTAGCCACCAGTGGATTGACCTCTTTGGGAATACCTAGTCGTTTGTTCTGGAACCCAACTGCTCCAAAAACTTGCATTGGATTCAGCCCACTCGAAAGTACAAGCAATGTTGCTAATTCCCATAGGATTACTCACATAGGGGCAGAAGCTCCTGCTCTAACATGCATACAGAACGTGAAGGAAATATGCCCTAGAGGCAATAATAAAGTTATTATTTATTTCCTTATTTCATGATAAATGTTTATTATTCATGCTAGAATTGTATTAACCGGAAACATAATACATGTGTGAATACATAGACAAACATAAGTGTCACTAGTATGCCTCTACTTGACTAGCTCATTAATCAAAGATGGTTATCACTACAAAAAAGAAATACACTTCCGTGATGATACGTGTTTGTCACAGTAGGTCGCGTTTTTTTTCATGCATGTACATCCATGACAAATTTATGACAGAATCAAGATAGTCATACTTGTGCTGTCGTAGAAGTGTTCCATGACATTACCAAAATTATCATCACGGAAGTGTCTACTTCCATGACGATAAATCGCGCGTCACAGAAGTGCTTTCGTCAAGGATGACCGACACGTGGCATCCACCGTAACGGAACGCCGTTAAGCTATCGGGTCGGGTTTTGGATCCGATAACCCGTTAACAGCCCCGACCAATGGGGATTTTCCACGTGTAAAATCATCATTGGCTGGAGGAAACATGTGTCGGCTTAACGGGATCACATCATTAGTACAATGATGTGATTGACTTGACCCATTCTGTTAGCTTAGCACTTGATCGTTCAGTATGTTGCTATTGCTTTCTTCATGCTTATACATGTTCCTACAACTATGAGATTATGCAACTCCCGTTAACCGGAGGAACACTTTGTGTGCTACCAAACGTCACAACGTAACAGGGTGATTATAAAGAAGCTCTACAGGTGTCTCCAAAGGTACATGTTGAGTTGGCGTATTTCGAGATTAGGTTTTGTCACTCCGATTGTCGGAGAGGTATCTCTGGGCCCTCTCGGTAATGCACATCACTATAAGCCTTGCAAGCAATGTAGATAATGGGTTAGTTACGGAATGATGCATTACATAACGAGTAAAGAGACCTGCCAGTAATGAGATTGAACTAGGTAATGGGATACTGACGATCGAATCTCGGGCAAGTAACATACCAATGACAAAGGGAACAACGTATGTTGTTATGCGGTTTGACCAATGAAGATCTTCGTAGAATATGTAGGAGCCAATATGAGCATCCAGGTTCCGCTATTGGTTATTGACCGGTAACGTGTCTCGGTCATGTCTACATAGTTCTCGAACCCGTAGGGTCCGCACGCTTAAGGTTTCGATGACAGTTATATTATGAGTTTATGAGTTTTGATGTACCGAAGGTTGTTCGGAGTCCCTAATGTGATTACGGACATGACGAGGAGTCTCGAAATGGTCGAGACATGAAGATTGATATATTGGAAGCCTATATTTGGATATCGGAAGTGTTCCGGGTGAAATCGGGATTTTACCGGAGTATCGGGGGTTACCGGAACCCCCCGGGGGCTTAATGGGCCTACATGGGCCTTAGTGGAAATAGAGGACAGCAAGGGGAGTGTGGGGCGCCCCCCCCAAGGCCCAAACCGAATTGGTTTAGGGCAAGGGGGCCGGCCCCCCTCTTTCCTTCTCGTCCTCTCCCTTTCCTTCCACCTCTCCTAGTCCAACAAGGAAGGAGGGAGTCCTACTCCCGGTGGGAGTAGGACTCCCCAGGGCGCGCCCCCTCCTAGGCTGGCTGCCCCCTCCCCCTTGCTCTTTTATATACAGGAGCAAGGGGGCACCTCTAGAGACAACAATTGATCTCTTGATCTCTTAGCCGTGTGTGGTGCCCCCCTCCACCATAGTCCTCCTCGATAATATTGTAGCGGTGCTTAGTCGAAGCCCTGCGACGGTAGAACATCAAGATCGTCACCATGCTGTCATGCTGATGGAACTCTCCCTCGACACTCTGTTGGATCGGAGTACGGGCAACGTCATTGAGCTGAACGTGTGCAAGAACTCGGAGGTGCCATAGTTTTGGTGCTTGATCGGTCAGGCCGTGAAGACGTACGACTACATTAACCGTGTTGTGATAACACTTCCGCTTTCGGTCTACGAGGGTACATGGACACACTCTCCCCTCTCGTTGCTATGCATCACCATGATCTTGTGTGTGCGTAGGAAAATTTTGAAATTACTACGTCCCCCAACAGAACGAACATAGGGTTGTACATATGATAAGTATCTATACGATAAGCAGCTTGTTGTGTTACCACCTAGACAAAAGCACCTGAGTGGACAGATCAAAACGCTGGACAGTGGCCACATCTAGCACACACGCTTTTCACATAACATTTGAAAAGAATTTTGGTGCATCCTGGATGAAAGGCTTCTTGGAGACTAAATTCGGGTGGACTCCTGGATCTCCTGTATATATATTAATCCAGGAAATTGTCCTATGGAAAATAAAAAATATAAGAACCATGAGCTGAAGGCATGCTTGTAATTAAAACAACGTACATGTAATCCGCCAGGGAGAATGATACTACAAAAAAGGTTAAATCTCTTGTACTGAAAACCATGCAAAGGAGTGCCCCCACTGTAATAATCTAAATTTCCTGGGACGTTTATTTAATAGCTCAATTTTGTTCAAATTTTTGGGAATATTAATCATAAAGCCGAAGAACGCATGAAAGAGCAGACCAAATCTATCTACCGTACGACACCGAAAAAGATGTCCATTGGAACTATTTTGTCAACAAAATTGACAACCACAATAACCATAACAATCCTACACAAAAGGCTGGTATACACCAGAATACTTTCACTCATAAATTCTGTCCAAAAACTAAGGTTTATTCTTAGATGCAAATATACTATCAACTCATAAATCTGAGATATCCCTTTGGACCAGATCACCTAAGCTGGCACTAATATCAACTTTTACTTTGCAACAATCATAAAATCTTC
Organism: Triticum aestivum; assembly: GCF_018294505.1. NCBI lineage: Eukaryota > Viridiplantae > Streptophyta > Magnoliopsida > Poales > Poaceae > Triticum > Triticum aestivum. The sequence continues at coordinate 437,809,577 of NC_057801.1, read as the reverse complement.
ACACTTTCCTCTGTCCCAAATCTAATAGGTTTACAACCCTGATATTGACTACTGTCATGTTGCATTTCAAAAGCACAAGGGAAAAAGGCACAACAACCACGTGTAGGGCTGCTCCAAGAAACTCAGATGCTTAGTTTTCATCTTGATGTTGTAAGGTAGCAGAGACTCCATAGAAACAAACACATCGAAGCAAAGCGAAAAGAAGAAAAATGGCTACATAGCAAGCAATGATAATGAAAGAGATTTTCAGTTATCACTGACCACCAGAACAGTATCGGCTCCATAAAAATGGCTTGGTATTGACTGTTGAATGGCAGAAGAACTGAATACACAAGAATAAGCCATAAGGCACACTTCTCACAAAAAAAGAGATGGCCACCGTGAAGAAGCACGGGCCTAGTATGTCTGTAATAACAGAGATGCTACTGTTCAAAATAAGTAAACTATTCCATGAGCAAAAGGAAAACATGCATGTAGCTAGAAATCAAAGAATACACATGTAGCTAGAAAGAAAGGAAGCAAACCTCGAGCAGCAAAATAGAGTTACAACAAAACAGAAGATCAACATGCAGCAACATAGGAGATCGCATAACCCGGTAAATAAACATAAATGAAGTAGTCAGAGCAGGCAAAGAAAACTTCATGCACCAAGGCATTAAAACATTTTACAGTTCAGTTTGCAAGTTCAAAATTGACACCATGGCGGCGCACAACTATAGAGTAAAAGATGGATTGCAACTGAAATATCTCTCCTTGTATTTCCTATATTCCACACACCTAAATTAAACCAGCAAGTTAGCATGTAATTATTAACAAAGAAACACCACAACAACCTAATCAACCATATCCCTTCTTTAATATTTCCTTTCTTTTTTGTAATTCTAATTTTTCAACATGGCACAAGGATTTATGCCAATTTAATCTCACACTAAGATCTAAACTTAGTGTGTGGCATATATGTTAATACCCCCAACCTAAAATCTGAGAAGAGCAAGAACAACAAAACTGAGAAAGTTCCCTTGGTTATTCTAAGTTTTCATCGAACTGGCAAAATCATTTGTAGGCAACTCAAGTTATACGCCGCGTGCAAGAAGTGAACTTCCTCAGAAACCTCACAAATGTACGACAAGTCAGGTAAGTAACAATATATTGAGGAAGAAAAAATTTCTTATCGATACATGAGTTGAGAAACCAATCATATACCTTCAGATTCAATGACACAATTATCCTCGAAAGATCTTAAGCCTGGAGGGCCCTTCAACTGAACAAAAAACAGCAAGTCTGCATATCAATCAACAACACAAGAGACATCTTGTTAGCAAATCCAGCAGTAAACAAAAAAACATGCTACTAATTCTTAATATCATTAACATGTAAGATTTGTACACGCAAAGTCATGTTAGTGATTCTTACACCAAATCAGTATACCACCGCCATAGTACTACACCGTCTAATTACTATATGATTGTCAGACTGAAGAAAATCATTGCAACCCCTTTCTGACACTTAATGGATGCGACCTCGTGTTCCTCCGCTTCAGATCAGGAACCTGAGGGAGGAAGAATGGTCGGCGGACGATGGTTGTTTCCACCCTTGTTTCAATGTGACCAGGAAGCAAATGCAATCCACTTTCAGAAAACCAAAGTATATATACCTAAAGGATCAGTGTTATAAAAATGTGAGTTACACTCCCCACTTCCATGATCCATAATAAAATAAGAGACTTAGGAAAGGGGCTAGCCTTCACAAATAGCCCAGAAAGAGCAAGCAAAACTTGCAGAGTGGAAAGAGAGCTCACGTGGACCCAAGAATTTGTAGGTGGCCAAGCCAGATGTGATAGGGAGCACAGAGGATCTAAAGAAAGCATACAACTCATTAGGCAATACATTCCTCCCCTACAATCCGTGGCCATGCTGGCCATGCTCGAACCAGAGGTCCACAATGTTGCATCCAGTATCAGCACAACAGTAAGGCAAAGGCATGACTTCGGAACCTAATCCCAAAGCAGCAAAAATAAAATGCCAGTAAGGCGAAGATATGTAAGGATGCAAAGGTTGCATGAACTGGACATGCCAAAATTGACCTTCTCATCTTCGAGTTCCTCCAACAATGCTACTTCCCCATTCGAGGAGCTCTCTATATCAGCCACTCGCCTACTCATCTTCATGAAGCTCACCTCATCCTGCAAATCCATAAAATTTAATTTAAGCCAAATAAGTATTTTATCAGTAACTCTCGCTCTCTAGGACAAATGTGGACCAGCTAAACTGAATATTCTACATCATGCCAGAATCTTGACTGATTAATAACTGACATAAGCACTCGACCTGTGAACACTCGCTCTATGGGACAAATTCAGACCAAACTAAACAGAATATTCTACACGAGAACAGAATCCGGACTAACTAATAATGGCATAAGCACTGTACCTGTGAACGCTCGCTCTCTGAGACAAATGCAGACCAAACTAAGCTGAAGAAACATATAATTTTGTTTTTACCTTCATAACAAGCAGCATGACCAGAATCACATCCCATGAGAAGCCATAAACCTAGAAATTGCATCAATTAGAAAGACTGCATAGACATGGCATATGCACAAATATTTGTCCAATTACAAAATAAGAAAGGAATATTACCAGCACACTTTGGTTATACTACTTGGTTATGTTCAAATGGTACACGAAACCGTATTGGTAGATGAAGAAACGCAATGCAAGATCTTTCAGTCCCCTCTTTTCATCCCTCTCTGAATCCATGTCCCTTCTTTTTCACCCCTCTCTCTGAATCCAGATCCTGGCAATGATCAAGCTTCCAGTCCCCTCTTTTTCATCCTTCTCTCTCAAACACACATGACAAATTGCAGCAAACATAACACATCAACTACTGTAATTGAAAACTGAAGCTGTGACTCTCTGTTATCCAATTTCAGTAACCATAAACTCTGTACCTAGCAGCAAAGATCTCATAAATGCACATACACATAATCACAAATTGTATCATCTAAATGCAAGAACAAAGGTTCAAAACAGGGAGGAAAATCACCTTGATTTTCTTCACCCCTTCAGCTAAATTCTTCTTATTCTCTTCATCCTCAGATCTGTACACTTCATGTTTATAAAATCCATATATCAGCAAAGTTAAACATGTGTGATGGAGAAAGTAATAGGAAAATAGACAGGAGCACCTCATCAAGATTTTTGTGGCAAACTCTCCTCTTTCCTCTCTCCTTATCCCTCCTCTCCTTCCTTCTCTCACCCTCATCTTCCTTCTCTCCTTAAGGACCGGTCCATGGCCCCGTCATCCACAACTTAACTGCGGCATGGTGGAGCAGAAGGCACCGCGCGACGCGAGAGAAGAGGGAGTCAAGGGCACAGATCTGGTCGACAGAGTGGTGGGCACGACAAGGCTGACCCGAGGACCTTACAAGGCGCTGGATCTCGGCGGTGACAAATCTCCTGGTGCTGCGACTGGTGATGATGGAGGAGGGGTGGCAAATCCCTTGTTGCGGTGGCTAGTGATGAGGGAGGAGAGAGGAGGGAGATGGTGCGATAGTGTGGCGAGGGAGTGAGGAGGAGGGAGGGGTCAGGGGTGTGGCGGCTGGGGACTGGGGGGCTAGGGTTCACGCCCACGCCCAACCACAGACCCACACGTCCCCATGACGCAAGCGTGCGTACGCAGCGCGGCAGGAGAGGCTGCCCCGCGCATCCGAAAAACTCGCACCCAGCCAATCGGAGCTAGCCCGAGCCCACATGTCACACCCCATCCAGGATCTACCATGCGGTGAAAATGGCACAGATGAATTCCCAGCGAGGATCCAACGACCAGGAGCGAAAAAAAGACTGCGCTGACCAGCATCGAAGGGCCAACGAAGGACGCGATCGGGGGAGCATCCTGGGAGCGAGTTGGCTAGCCTCATTATTGTTTTAAATTTATGTCTTGACCATCTTGAGACTCCTCGTCACGTCCGTGATCTCATCCGGGACTCCGAGCAAACTTTAGTCATCAAAACACATAACTCATAATACAGATCGTCATCGAACGTTGAGCGTGCGGACCCTACGGGTTCAAGAACTATGTAGACATGAACGAGACACATCTCCGGTCAATAACCGATAGCGGAACCTGGATGCTCATATTGGCTCCTACATATTCTACGAAGATCTTTATCGGTCAAACCACATAACAACATAAGTTGTTCCCTTTGTCATTGGTATGTTACTTGCCTGAGATTCGATCGTCGGTATCATCATACCTAGTTCAATCTCGTTACTGGCAAGTCTCTTTACTCGTTGCGTAATGCTTCATCCCGCAACTAACTCATTAATCACATTTCTTGCTAGGCTTATAGTGATGAGCATTGCCGAGAGGGCCCAGAGATACCTCTTCGATACACGGAGTGACAAATCCTAATCTCGATCTATGCCAACCCAACAAACACCTTCGGAGACACCTGTAGAGCATCTTTATAATCACCCATTTATGTTGCAACGTTTGATAGCACACAAGGTGTTCCTCTGGTATTCGGAAGTTGCATAATCTCATAGTCTGAGGAACATGTATAAGTCATGAAGAAAGCAGTAGCAATGAAACTGTAACGATCATAATGCTAAGCTAACAGATGGGTCATGTCCATCACATCATTCTCCTAATGATGTGATCCCGTTCATCAAATGGAAACACATGTCTATGGTTAGGAAACATAACCATCTTTAATTAACGAGCTAGTCTAGTAGAGGAACACTAGGGACACTATTTTTTGTCTATGTATTCACACATGTACTAAGTTTCCGGTTAATACAACTCTAGCATGAATAATAAACATTTATCATGATATAAGGAAATAAATAATAACTTTATTATTGCCTCTAGGGCATATTTCCTTCATATTGTAGGGTATGAAACCACCTCAAAGTTATTCTTTCCGATCAATCCATTGGGCTATTCCTATAAGTGTCACAAACAGCCCTGGAGTTCATAGTAAAATAACACCTTAAGACACACATCAACCAAAACCCTAATATCACCTAGGTACTCCAATGTCACCTCAAGTATCTGCAGGTTTGATTATACGGTATGCATCACATAATCTCATATTCATCTATTCAAACCAACACAAAAAACTTCAAAGAGTGCTCCAAAGTTTTTACCGGAGAGTCAAGACGAAAACGTGTGCCAAACCCTATGCATAAGTTCACAAGGTCACTGAACCCGCAAGTTGATCACCAAAACATACATCAATTAGATCACGTGAATATCCCATTGTCACCATAGATAAGCACATGCAAGACATACATCAGGTGTTCTCAAATCCTTAAAGACTCAATCCGATAAGAAAACTTTAAAGGGAAAACTCAATCCATTACAAGAAGGTAGAGGGGGAGAAGCATCATAAGATCCAACTATAATAGCAAAGCTCGTGGTACATCAAGATCGTGCCATATCAAGAACACGAGAGAGAGAGAGAGAGAGAGAGAGAGAGAGATAGAGAGAGAGATCAAACACATAGCTACTGGTACATACCCTCAGCCCCGAGGATGAACTACTCCCTCCTCGTCATGGAGAGCGCCGGGATGATGAAGATGTCCACCGGTGATGGATCCCCCCTTTGCCAGGGTGCTGGAACAGGATCTCGACTGGTTTTTGGTGGCTATAGAGGCTTGCGGCGGCGGAACTCCTGATCTAGGTTTCTTTTTGGGGGTTTCTATATTTATAGGAATTTTTGGCGTCGATTTCACGTCAGGGGGTCTCCAAGTTAGCCACAAGGTAGGGGGCGCGCCCAGGGGGTAGGGCATGCCCTCCACCCTCGTGGTTGGTTTGGAACTCTTCTGGCCCAACTCTTTTGCTTCGGGGGCTTCTTCTGGTCCATAAAAAATCTCGATAAATTGGAAGGTCAATTGGACTCCGTTTGGTATTCCTTTTCTTTAAAACTCAAAAACAAGGAAAAAAACATAAACTGGCACTGGGCTCTAGGTTAATAGGTTAGTCCCAAAAATCATATAAAATAGCATATAAATGCATATAAAACATCCAAGATGGAAAATATAATAGCATGGAACAATCAAAAAATACAAATACATTGGAGACGTATCAAGCACCCGTCTCATGGTCCTGTCCGGGCATCGCGGCCCAGCGTAACATCAACGAGCCACCTCTACTCAGGGGACGTGGGCGTGCAGCAAACAAAGGGAAGGCGGCTTAAGGGAGTATATTGTTGCTTCATACATGCATCACAAGGGGGTTTCTCCCAAAACACTTTTACAACCCCGCGGGGTCATGTTCAAAACCTTGACACAGAGCAGGAAAAAACAACCCAGGGAAACGTGCGGTTGCCATCGTTGTTGTCATCGTCACCACCGTCAGCCTCGTGCCCCTTGACCTCAGGCTAGCCTTTGCCACCCGCGGGAGTGAACTCCGCGATCAGTTCATCCATGTGGTCCTCCACCCAGCCTCCCAAGGCGCCCTGAACCACCTCAAGCACGGGGGCTGTCACGACCTCAAAGTTGAAGTCGGGGTCAACATGAAGAAGGTGGCTGAAGACACGCGAGGATGCTCGCACGAGAAGATTGCAACTTTTCTCTATGACAAGCTGGCGTACCTTCTTGCCCCCTCCCCCCTTCAAGACGCTCCACGACCCAGGTGAAGAAGCTAAGGTAGCCGGCATCGTTAGCAACGAGAGGGCTGGAGACGCATTCATCACAGATGCTGCTCAGGGCCCGACCAGCCATCTACTCAAGGGCCTAGAACATCTGAGAGCACGTGTGTAGTAGTCCCCGGGCTCGGTTCGCCTCGTCTGACACCGCTCCACGAGGGAGGTGATGTCCGCCACCTGCTCGTAGAGGGAAGACAACTCCGCTTCAGCTGCGGCCTGGGCGTCCAGTGCGGCCTTCTCACGCCGCTCCGCTTTGGCTAACTTCTTCTTGAGCGCATTGGCCTCGCCCTTCAGCTGGTCGCGCCATTCACGGAAACGGGACTCCTAAAAAGCTTCAGCTTCGCACGATAATCCTAGGAAAGGGCCCGGCGGACCTCCGCGATCCTTTCGCTGGCCTCCTCCTGGACCCTCGCCTCCGAGAGGCCAGAGAGGGCTCGGTAGTCATCACTTGGCGCTCTATCGCCTCCAGCCGGTCATGCTCCAAGTCCTGCTCTAACGCCACCAGCTCCAATGACTCTCCTAGGGCACGGAGTTCCGCTTCGCGGCTCGGCAACCCTTTTGTAGGGACAAGTGCGGCGACCCCATGCTCTCGGGCTTGCCTGTCCAAGGACGCGACAGAGTCCAGTAGCTCCAACTCTCGCCTCTCCGCGGCCTCGCGCCGCCGGTCTGCGGCCTCGGCCTCCTCGAAGGCGTGGTTGCAAGCCTCATTAGCCGCAGTGGTGGACGCCTCGTCCTTTGCATGAGTGGCTTCATGCTGGAGGTGGCTGAAGTTCATAGCCACTTCGAGCTGGCGCCACTCGTGCACCAAGCACTGATGTTCGACCTCGAGGTAGGCATCGACGTCGCCAAGCTTGACCTCAAGCCGGTCCAGCGCACCCCTCGCACCCTGAAGAAGGCCGAGCTGGGCGGCACCCCGACCGCGCGCAAGCTCCAACGCTCGGCCAGGGACCTGCTCCGTGCCCCCGTGGAGGATGCCCTAGAGGCAATAATAAAGTTATTATTTATTTCCTCATATCATGATAAATGTTTATTATTCATGCTAGAATTGTATTACCCGAAAACATGATACATGTGTGAATACATAGACAAACATAGTGTCACTAGTATGCCTCTACTTGACTAGCTCGTAAATCAAAGATGGTTAAGTTTCCTAACCATAGACATGAGTTGTCATTTGATTAACGGGATCACATCATTAGGAGAATGATGTGATTGACCTGACCCATTCCGTTAGCTTAGCACTTGATCGTTTAGTATGTTGCTATTGCTTTCTTCATGACTTATACATGTTCCTATGACTATGAGATTATGTAACTCCTGTTTACCGGAGGAACACTTTGTGTGCTACCAAACGTCACAACGTAACTGGGTGATTATAAAGGTGCTCTACAGGTGTCTCCAAAGGTACTTGTTGAGTTGACGTATTTCGAGATTAGGGTTTGTCACTCCGATTGCCGGAGAGGTATCTCTAGGCCCTCTCGGTAATGCACATCACTATAAGCCTTGCAAGCAATGTAGCTAATGAGTTAGTTATGGAATGATGCATTACGTAACGAGTAAAGAGACTTGCGGGTAACGAGATTGAACTAGGTATTGAGATATCGACGATCGAATCTCGGGCAAGTAACATATCGATGACAAAGGGAACAACGTATGTTGTTATGCGGTTTGACCGATAAAGATCTTCGTAGAATATGTAGGAGCCAATATGAGCATCCCAGTTCCGCTATTGGTTATTGACCGGAAACAGTCCTAGGCCATGTCTACATAGTTCTCGAACCCGTAGGGTCTGCACGCTTAACGTTACGATGATAGTTATATTATGAGTTTATGAGTTTTGATGTACCGAAGGTTGTTCAGAGTTCCGTATGTAATCACGGACATGACGAGGAGTCTCGAAATGGTCGAGACATAAAGATCGATATATTGGACGACTATATTTGGACACCGGAAATGTTCCGGGTGAGATTGGGACTATACCGGAGCTCCGGGAGGTTACCGGAACCCCCCGATAGGTATATGGGCCTTATTGGGCCTTAGTGGAAAGGAGGGTGAGGGAGTTCCGGACTAGGGGGTGTCCGGATAGCCGAACCATCATCATCGGCCGGACTCCAAGACTATGAAGATACAAGATTGAAGACTTCGTCCCGTCTCCGAATGGGACTTTCCTTGGCGTGGAAGGCAAGCTTGGCGATACGGATATGTAGATCTCCTACCATTGTAACCGACTCTGTGTAACCCTAGCCCTCTCCGGTGTCTATATAAACCGGATGGCTTTAGTCCATAGGACGAACAACAATCATACCATAGGCTAGCTTCTAGGGTTTAGCCTCCTTGATCTCGTGGTAGATCTACTCTTGTAACCCACATCATCAATATTAATCAAGCAGGACGTAGGGTTTTACCTCCATCAAGAGGGCCCGAACCTGGGTAAAAACATCGTGTCCCTCGTCTCCTGTTACCATCCGCCTAGACGCACAGTTCAGGACCCCCTACCCGAGATCCACCGGTTTTGACACCGACATTGGTGCTTTCATTGAGAGTTCCTCTGTGTCGTCACCGATAGGCTCGATGGCTTCTTCGATCATCAACGACGATGCAGTCCAGGGTGAAACCTTCCTCCCCGGACAGATCTTCGTATTCGGCGGCTTCGCACTGCGGGCCAATTCGCTTGGCCAGCTGGAGCAGATCGAAGGCTACGCCCCTGGCCGTCAGGTCAGATTTGGAAGTTTGAACTTCACGGCTAACATCCGCGGGGACTTGATCCTCGACGGATTCAAGCCACAGCCGAGTGTGCCGTACTATCACGATGGGCATGATTTAGCTCTGCAGCCGGACAGTACCCTGGAGGCCGCACTCGAATCCGCTCCGATCTTCGACTCGGAGCCGGCTGCGCAGACCAAGGATGGATGGCTAGACACCACCCCGGGGGCTGCAACCTCTACGGTGATAGAGCCGAACACCGATCTTGTCCCCCATGAAGCTCGTGACTCCGAGGTGCCGGACTCCTTGCCGGACTCCGGACCTCCCGCGCCCCCTCCAGTCGAATCCGATTGGGCGCCGATCATGGAGTTCACCGCGGTGGACATCTTTCAACACTCACCTTTTGGCGACATCTTGAGTTCGCTAAAGTACCTCTCATTATCAGGAGAGGCCTGGCCAGACTGCGGCCAGGACGGTTGGGATGCGGACGACAAAGAAATTCAGAGCCCACCCACCACCCACTTGGTAGCCACTGTCGACGACCTAACCGACGTGCTAGATTACGACTCTGAGGACATTGACAGTATGGACGACGATGCCGGAGACGACCAAGAACCAGCGCCTAACGGGCGCAGGAAAGCCACCCCATCCCACAAGGTATGCATGGTGGACACACCAAAAGGAAGCGACAATGAGGAAAAATGGGACGTGGCGAAGGACAACTCCCCAACAGACAAACAAAGCAGCGACGCAAGCGCCGCCCGAAGACCGGCATCGACAAAAACGGTACCCATATGGACCCGGCCCTAGAGCAGGGCGAAGCAGTGGACGATGCACACGTCAACAAGCAGCCAGCCGGACATGAACCGGACAAGCAACCCACCCCCGGTGAAGATGATCTCACATCACCAGAGCATACAAATCTCCATAACAGGCTCGTCGCCGCTGCAAGAAGTTTGAAGAAGCAAAAGCGGAAGCTCAAAACAGCGGAAGACACACTCAGAATAAGATGGAGCAAAGTACTCAACACCGCAGATAAATATGGCACTAGTCACCAGACAAAGAGCTACCCCAAGCGCAAGTTGTTGCCCGAATTTGACGAGGAGGCCTTCGAGCCCCCGCAGTCAAAAAAGAAAGGGGCCGCCTGGCCGGATAGACGACCAGATGACAGGCCAAGAGCAACACGGGGCGCCACACACAAGCCGACACATGATCAGCCTAAAGATCTTCAGAAAAAGGATAACCCGGCCAAGTCTATCTATGGGCCAAAAAAGAAGACTCCAGGAAGTAACACAACCAGCCGAGCATTTGAAGACAACGGCACACCCAAATACAGGGGCGCCGCACACCCACTATGTTTTACCGACGAGGTACTAGATCATGGATTTCTAGCGGGATTTAAACCCATAAACATAGAGGCATACGACGGAACAACAGACCCCGGAGTCTGGATTGAGGATTATATCCTACACATACACATGGCAAGAGGAGACGATCTCCATGCCATAAAATACCTTCCCCTCAAGCTCAAAGGGCCAGCCCGGCATTGGCTTAAAAGCCTCCTAGAAAATACGATTGGGAGTTGGGAAGAGCTTGAGGATGCGTTTCGAGAAAATTTTCAAGGGACTTATGTCCGGCCTCCGGATGCAGATGATTTAAGTCACATAACTCATCAGCCCGGAGAATCAGCACGCAAATTCTGGAACAGGTTCCTCACTAAAAAGAACCAAATAGTCGACTGTCCGGACGCTGAAGCCTTGGCAGCCTTCAAACACTATGTCCGAGACGAATGGCTCGCCAGACACCTCAGCCAGGAAAAACCAAGAACAATGGCCGCACTAACAAGTCTCATGACCCGCTTTTGCGCGGGGGAAGACAGCTGGTTGGCTAGATGCAGCACCAGCGACCCGAGTACATCCAAAATCAGGGATGGAAATGGGAAATCACGATGCAAAAAAGATCAGTGCCGGAACAAGGAGAATGGCCCAAATAGTACGACGGTCAACGCCGGATTCAAAAGCTCTCGGCCGAACAACAAAACACTGCCCTTAAAGGATAACAGTGACGAGTTATCCAACCTCAACAAGACTCTGGATAGACTGTGTCAAATACACGGTACCTCCGGGAAGCCTGCAAACCATACCCATAGAGATTGTTGGGTCTTCGAGCAGTCCGGCCGACTTAACGCCGAACACAAAGGGCTCGACACACCAAGTGACAGTGACGAAACCCAAAAGCAGCGCTCCGGAAACCAAAAGACTTTCCCATTAGAAGTCAAAACAGTGAACTCACTTCACGTGATAACACGCAGCGCGGCCCCTGCTATACCAGGACACCGTCCGCAGACTGGGGATAGAGCCTACCAAAATTCGTTATAGCAGCACTTCCTTCAAAGGAGTGACGCCATGCCTTTTTAGCCAATTTTACAGGCTCTATACCACTAGGGGTCGTGTTCGGTTCATCCGACAACCTCCGTCGCGAAAAGCTCACCCTCCATCGCCCCATTTAGCAGTAGCCCTTAAGCACTACTGGGGCGTGCAGCTTTCGCGCGCTTTCATGCAATACCGCATTACGCGTCTCTTACGCTTAAAAATGCCCGGTCCACGTGGCATATTCTTAAAACTCCAGGTGTCTCTCGACCACAGAGAATGTGCGGCTGCCTAGACAGCCACACATTATTCCGACCTTGCAGGTCAAAGCCCCTAAAAACAGGTCATTTAGACCTCGAACATGGTTAGACGAGTCCGGCAAGGGGCTTCCCAGCCGCATACCCCTTTTTTTAGGGGGCCGCGCACATAAATGATGAAAGCCAATAAAGCTCAACTTTCTTCATCTTCCAAATTATACTTTATTTTGATACACTTTTTGCACGATATTTCTTAGAAACTAAGTCCTTCTCTTTTACAGATGAAGCACGTGCTACACCCATCCAGGATATAGCACAACGGAGACACAGGCGTAGACGTGCAGTAGGGACCCGTTGCAAGGATTCTTTTCAGATTAAGACCCTGCGTAAACCTTTCTCACTGTCTCTTGTTGATACACATCCCCCGGCTTCCTACCAGAGCCGAGGAGGAGGCTGGCATTTTGGCATCGGCTGCGTCAGAAGTTCCCGCCTATACCTGGACACTAGGGGCTTAGGGATTTATTCTGCCCAATATCATAAAGACCGAACACCTCAGGGAGTGTTCGGCGTCTCGAGTTAGGCCTTATATGCATCAACTCCGAATCATGTCTTTGGTCAAATGTTGGGTTTGCCCGGCTCCTGTGTTTTGCTGCCTTACATTCCGTATCATCGGCTAACGCGACACCAGGAGAACTACTGCGATTGTGCCCCGGTTCGGCCGGGAGAGCACCTCAGTAGAGAAAGCCGAAAACTGACTGTCATGATATAGCGAGAGACTGGTCAACCACTCGATCGACCATTGGAATGTTTAGAATTCCTCTGCTTTGACGAAGGACCGCTTCCCGGTCAGGCACATACACGCCCCAAGTTCGGAGAAGCGCGGTGCCATCAGGGGCTATATAGTAGCCCCACATTCGAGCTCCTATGGCTAAGTGAAAGTGATAAAGCATTATAGTCCAGTTGCCTAGTTTGCTATGCTATCACCTCCTTAAAAGGACCAAGACGTTGGATTAAGTGTGAAAAAGCGTTTTTCTTTTTGCAAACACCCCCGCACCATGTGCGTGGGGGCTGAAGCCAAAGACTGCCATCTTTCAGATTATACATACATATACGGCCGCACAGGAGATAGTTCAATACTTGAACACACAAGTATAAAAAGTCATTGCATTATAAACATGATTTTAGAAATCATACATGTCATTCAAACATAACATCTTTTGAGCATTGCGACTCTATTATACGAGCGCCCTGCAGGACTTCCTCAAAGTAATGCTCGGTGGGAAATCGGCTTTTGTCCGAACCCCGGGATGCAACAGCGGTGGCATCCATCTCCGCCCAGTATGTTTTACCACGGGCGAGAGCCATCCGCGCACCTTCTATGCATGCCGACCGCTTCATCGCCTTAATATGCGGCACTGACCCAATGAATTGCTGCAACAAGCCAAAATAACTCTTCGGCTTGGGGCTTTTCGGCCACAGATGAGTTACCACATCCGTCATGGCCAGTCCGGACAATCTATTCAGCTTAGCCCACTCAACCAGCCGATCACTCAATGGAAGTGGACGCTCCGGACTATGGAATTGAGACCAGAAAAGCTCTTCCATTTCATGATCCTCCTAGCTTCGAAAGTGCACGACTGCGTCAGCCGCACTCGCCGCCAAGTCCAGATAAGGATCCTCCGCACCGTACAATCGGCCCAGCTGAGCATACTTCGGATCCGTGAACTTTCTACGCAGCATAAAGGGCTTTCCAGCCACAATGTCTCCGACTTGACGCAGTTCCTCCTTCATAGCCCGCATCACACTACGGGCATCCTTGGCTTCGGCATCGGCCTTCTTCAGGTCCTCTTGCTCCGCTCAGCGTTCTCCTTCAAGAACCTCCAGGCGGTCGGTAGCAACTTTTAATTTCATGGCCATTCCGGCCATCTTCTCCCTGCTTCGGCAGTGAGCAGCCTTCTCGGCTTCTAGCTCTTCCGCTGCCTTCAAGGCAGCCGCCTCGCTTTTTCTGGCTTGCTCCTTGGCCCGAGCAAGTTCTGCTCGAAGGTCTTCCACAACAGCAGCACCATCTGCATCAAGCATACAATTTGTAAGGAATGGGCATCAGCTCCCTTACTAAGCGATCGCGGCGCAATCACATACCTTGTGACTCATCAAGTCGTTTATTGACCAGCGAGATGTCTGTATTTGCAACGTCGAGTTGCTTCTTCAGCTCGGCGAATCCATCCGTCCGGCTGGCCACCGAATGTTCCGCCACCTGCATAGGAAAGGCGACAGTTAATAACTGAGATTATGATCCTAGGCACGCTGCCATTTTCGACAGCATACCAAGTCTCAGGGGCTACTATACAGGGCGCACTTCATGTGCAAAACTGTCAACAGGTACGTCATTTTTTGCGTACCTCAAATCCCGTCAGTAAACTTCCGACGGCCTCATACAACCCGCTTTCGGCAGACGAGATCCTCTCAATCACATTACCCATTAATGTGCGGTGATCTTCTGAGATGGACGCCCTATTAAGCAAATCCTGCAGCTCCACCGGCCGTACTCCAATGGGTGCCGAACTCTCCGGCCCCGCCGGACTCGGGGAGACCCTCCGCGACGACACCTCAGGGTCGTCCGCCCCGTGCGATGGGGCGGCAGATGGAGGCATTTCGCTCTCCATCATCTCCAGACGAAGGTCTCCCGAAGAGGAGCTGTGCTGAGATGGGCTGAGATCCGAACTACAAGGTAAAAACTCCGGTTACCTTTATACATTAAGCAGGGGTGTCTAATAATTATAAAATCCCCCTTTTTACTTACGGCTCGGTAGAGGGCTGATTCCTCCGAGGAGACAGTACGGCCGGGGCGCTTTCTGGCGCAGGACCTTCTGGTACAGATTTCTTTCCCCGCTTTGAGGCCTTGGCCTCCGGGTCTTCGGAAGCGTTCCGCTTCTCCCCCTGGAAGGAGGGACTCTCAATTCCTCCCTTACTAAACGCCTCCTTGGCAGAGGTGATAGTTTCCCCGTGCCCCCTTCGCCCTCATTTGAAGGTGCAACCTCCAACATTTTGATTAACACGGGATCCTGCGTGGTCTCAGGGAGGGGGGCCGGACACCATATCAGTTTTGCTTGCGCTATCCACTCCTGTCCAGGGATAGCTGGTTAAAAGGCAAGCTCACGATAAATAAATGGATGGTGTGTCCGGACACAGGGCTACTTACTTGAGTATCCGGGCGATTGCAGCTTAGGCCAGCGTCCTCGGTCAATTCCGGATGCGTCTCTTGCGATCCGAAGAACAGTTTATACATCTCCATGGGAGTCAAACCCATGAAGTGTTGAAGAGCTCGCGGCCCCTCCGGATTAAATTCCCGCAGGTGGAGGGGGCGACGTTTGCAGGGCAGTAGGCGCCGGATCAACATGACCTGCACCACTGCGACCAGATTGATCTCCCTTTCTTGAAGGGCTCGAATCTGGTCCTGCAACAGGGGGACGTCTTTGGGCGACCCCCAGTCACGCCCCTTGTTGACCCATGACGTCAGCTGCTGTGGAGGACCCGAGCGAAAGACGGGCGGCGGCTTCTGCCTACTGCCCCGGGGAGCGGTGATATAAAACCACTCCTGTTGCCACAAGCCGAGCTCCTCTTGGAAAGAGCCCTTGGGCCATGGAGCTTCGGCCCTCTTGCTTATAACCACCCCGCCGCACTCTGCCTGACGCCCCTCAATCATCTTCGGCTCCACGTTGAAGGTTTTGAGCCATAAGCCGAAGTGAGGGGTAGTGCAGAGGAAGGCTTCACAAACGACAATGAATGATGAGATATGGAGGATGGACTCCGGAGCCAGGTTGTGGAATTCCAGCCCATAGTAAAACATGAGCCCCCTCATGAAGGGATCCGTCGGGAAGCCTAAACCCCGACGGAAGTGAGACATGAACACGACGATCTCGCCAGGCTCGGGAGTTGGGATAACTTGCCCTCGGGCAGGCAGCCTATGCGTAATCTCGTAGGTTAAATACCTGGCGTCTCTCAGCTTTAGCATGTCCTCCTCCGTGATGGAGGAGGGCATCCATCAGCCTCGTAGATCAGGACCGGACATTGTCGAGGATCGAAGGTACCTGAATTCAGAGCCCTGGGTGTTGGAACTCAGGGAGAGGGGCGGATTTGATAGAAGATTGAATAAAAAGAACGGGCCTTGGTCTCATTATAAAGAGGAAGAATACCAAGAGCCGTCCCCGTGACCGTTTGGAACCCGCCTTCGATGGAGGGGGCGTGGCAATGGGCGCGGTTGGGTTACCCACGTCCGTATTGATGGGAATCCCGGGATAAGGGGAACATGATCTCTGCTTTGACAGGACGTGCCAAGGAAACCGCTTCACTAAACGCGCTGAAGTGGTACAATAAAAATGTTTCAAATAAAGGCTTGGTTGTGGTGTGACGTCACGCCACAGAATACGTCAGCAGATTGAACTTGTGTGAATATTATCATCTCTACGGTGGTATGTGGAAATTATTTTGCAGAGCCGGACACTATCCTGGTGTTCACAATCTTCTATAAATTATTCGGAGGAGGAACCCGCCTTGCAATGCCGAAGACAATATGCGTGCCGGACTTGTCGTCATTGAAGCCTGGTTCAGGGGCTACTAAGGGAGTTCCGGACTAGGGGGTGTCCGGATAGCCGAACTATCATCATCGGCCGGACTCCAAGACTATGAAGATACAAGATTGAAGACTTCGTCCCGTGTCCGTATGGGACTTTCCTTGGCGTGGAAGGCAAGCTTGGCGATACGGATATGTAGATCTCCTACCATTGTAACCGACTCTGTGTAACCCTAGCCATCTCCGTTGTCTATATAAACCGGATGGCTTTAGTCCATAGGACGAACAACAATCATACCATAGGCTAGCTTCTAGGGTTTAGCCTCCTTGATCTCGTGGTAGATCTACTCTTGTAACCCACATCATCAATATTAATCAAGCAGGACGTAGGGTTTTACCTCCATCAAGAGGGCCCGAACCTGGGTAAAAACATCATGTCCCTCGTCTCCTGTTACCATCCGCCTAGACGCACAGTTCGGGACCCCCTACCCGAGATCCGCC